>NC_143023.1:11997500-12112500 GCF_057628025.1 Oncorhynchus mykiss
AGGCTCTAGAAGGAGCTATTGAGTGGTCTAGGCTCTAAAAGGAGCTATTGGGTGGTCTAGGCTCTAGAAGGATCTATTGAGTGGTCTCTGCGATAGAAGGAGCTATTGAGTGGTCTAGGCTCTAGAAGGAGCTATTGAGTGGTCTAGGCTCTAGAAGGAGCTATTGGGTGGTCTAGGCTCTAGAAGGATCTATTGAGTGGTCTCTGCGACAGAAGGAGCTATTGAGTGGTCTCTGCGATAGAAGGAGCTATTGAGTGGTCTAGGCTCTAGAAGGATCTATTGTGTGGTCTAGGCTCTAGAAGGATCTATTGAGTGGTCTAGGCTCTAGAAGGAGCTATTGGGTGGTCTAGGCTCTAGAAGGAGCTATTGAGTGGTCTCTGCGACAGAAGGAGCTATTGAGTGGTCTCTGCGATAGAAGGAGCTATTGAGTGGTCTAGGCTCTAGAAGGATCTATTGTGTGGTCTAGGCTCTAGAAGGATCTATTGAGTGGTCTAGGCTCTAGAAGGATCTATTGAGTGGTCTAGGCTCTAGAAGGATCTATTGAGTGGTCTAGGCTTTAGAAGGATCTATTGTGTGGTCTAGGCTCTGGCTGTGTCTGTCATAGCTGAGGAGCATAGCTGACTGTATGGCAGCATGGCTGACTGTGTAGCTGACTGTATAACAGTAAAGCTGACTGTATAACAGTATAGCTGACTGTGTGGCGGAATGTATAGCAGTATAGCTGACTGTAAAGCTGACTGTGTAACAGTATAGCTGACTATAAAGCTGACTGTGTGGCGGAATGTATAGCAGTATAGCTGACTGTAAAGCTGACTGTGTAACAGTATAGCTGACTATAAAGCTGACTGTATTACAGTAAAGCTGACTGTATAACAGTATAGCTGACTGTAAAGCTGACTGTATAACAGTATAGCTGGCTAAAGCTGACTGTATAACAGTATAGCTGACTAAAGCTGACTGTATGACTGTGTGGCTGACTGTATAACAGTATAGCTGACTGTGTGGCTGACTGTACAGCAGTGTGGCTGACTGTATAGCAGTATAGCTGACTGTATAACAGTATAGCTGACTGTGTGGCTGACTATACAGCAGTGTGGCTGACTGTATAGCTGACTGTATAACAGTATAGCTGACTGTGTGGCTGACTGTATAGCGCTATGGCTGACTGTATAGCGCTATGGCTGACTGTATAGCGGTATGGCTGACTGTATGGCTGACTGTATAGCTGACTGTATAGCGCTATGGCTGACTGTATAGCGCTATGGCTGACTGTATAGCGCTATGGCTGACTGTACAGCGCTATGGCTGACTGTACAATGGTATGGCTGACTGTATAGCTGACTGTATAGTAGTATGGCTGACTGTATAGCAGTATGGCTGACTGTATAGCGCTATGGCTGACTGTATAGCGCTATGGCTGACTGTAGAGCTGACTGTATAGCGGTATGGCTGACTGTATAGCTGACTGTATAGCAGTATGGCTGACTGTATAGCGGTATGGCTGACTGTATAGCAGTATGGCTACCTGTATAGCAGTATGGCTGACTGTATAGCAGTATGGCTGACTGTATAGCTGACTGTATAGCAGTATGGCTGACTGTATAGCGCTATGGCTGACTGTATAGCGCTATGGCTGACTGTAGAGCTGACTGTATAGCGGTATGGCTGACTGTATAGCTGACTGTATAGCAGTATGGCTGACTGTATAGCGGTATGGCTGACTGTATAGCAGTATGGCTGACTGTATAGCAGTATGGCTGACTGTATAGCTGACTGCATAGCAGTATGGCTGACTGTATAGCGCTATGGCTGACTGTATAGCGCTATGGCTGACTGTAGAGCTGACTGTATAGCGGTATGGCTGACTGTATAGCGCTATGGCTGACTGTATAGCGCTATGGCTGACTGTAGAGCTGACTGTATAGCGGTATGGCTGACTGTATAGCGGTATGGCTGAATGTATAGCTGACTGTACAGCAGTGTGGCTGACTGTATAGCAGTATAGCTGACTGTATAACAGTATAGCTGACTGTGTGGCTGACTATACAGCAGTGTGGCTGACTGTATAGCTGACTGTATAACAGTATAGCTGACTGTGTGGCTGACTGTATAGCGCTATGGCTGACTGTATAGCGCTATGGCTGACTGTATAGCGCTATGGCTGACTGTATAGCGCTATGGCTGACTGTATAGCGCTATGGCTGACTGTATAGCGGTATGGCTGACTGTATGGCTGACTGTATAGCGCTATGGCTGACTGTATAGCGCTATGGCTGACTGTATAGCGCTATGGCTGACTGTACAGCGCTATGGCTGACTGTACAATGGTATGGCTGACTGTATAGCTGACTGTATAGTAGTATGGCTGACTGTATAGCGCTATGGCTGACTGTATAGCGCTATGGCTGACTGTATAGCGCTATGGCTGACTGTAGAGCTGACTGTATAGCGGTATGGCTGACTGTATAGCTGACTGTATAGCAGTATGGCTGACTGTATAGCGGTATGGCTGACTGTATAGCAGTATGGCTACCTGTATAGCAGTATGGCTGACTGTATAGCAGTATGGCTGACTGTATAGCTGACTGTATAGCAGTATGGCTGACTGTATAGCGCTATGGCTGACTGTATAGCGCTATGGCTGACTGTAGAGCTGACTGTATAGCGGTATGGCTGACTGTATAGCGGTATGGCTGACTGTATAGCAGTATGGCTGACTGTATAGCAGTATGGCTGACTGTATAGCAGTATGGCTGACTGTATAGCTGTATGGCTGACTGTATAGCTGACTGCATAGCAGTATGGCTGACTGTATAGCGCTATGGCTGACTGTATAGCGCTATGGCTGACTGTAGAGCGCTATGGCTGACTGTAGAGCTGACTGTATAGCGGTATGGCTGACTGTATAGCGCTATGGCTGACTGTATAGCGCTATGGCTGACTGTAGAGCTGACTGTATAGCGGTATGGCTGACTGTATAGCGGTATGGCTGACTGTATAGCTGACTGTATAGCGGTATGGCTGACTGTATAGCGGTATGGCTGACTGTATAGCGGTATGGCTGACTGTATAGCGGTATGGCTGACTGTATAGCAGTATGGCTGACTGTATAGCGCTATGGCTGACTGTATAGCGCTATGGCTGACTGTATAGCGCTATGGCTGACTGTATAGCGCTATGGCTGACTGTATAGCGCTATGGCTGACTGTAGAGCTGACTGTATAGCGGTATGGCTGACTGTAGAGCTGACTGTATAGCGGTATGGCTGCCTGTATAGCGGGGTATGGCTGACTGTATAGCGGTATGGCTGACTGTATAGCAGTATGGCTGACTGTATAGCGCTATGGCTGACTGTATAGCGCTATGGCTGACTGTATAGCGCTATGGCTGACTGTATAGCGCTATGGCTGACTGTATAACGCTATGGCTGACTGTATAGCGCTATGGCTGACTGTAGAGCTGACTGTATAGCGGTATGGCTGACTGTAGAGCTGACTGTATAGCGGTATGGCTGCCTGTATAGCGGGGTATGGCTGACTGTATAGCGGTATGGCTGGCTGTATAGCGGTATGGCTGACTGTATAGCAGTATGGCTGGCTGTATAGCGGTATGGCTGACTGTATAGCGGTATGGCTGACTGTATAGCGGTATGGCTGACTGTATAGCGGTATGGCTGACTGCATAGCGCTATGGCTGACTGCATAGCGCTATGGCTGACTGCATAGCGCTATGGCTGACTGCATAGCGCTATGGCTGACTGCATAGCGCTATGGCTGACTGCATAGCGCTATGGCTGACTGCATAGCGGCTGACTGTATGGCTGACTGTATAGCGGTATGGCTGACTGTATAGCGGTATGGCTGACTGTATAGAGGTATGGCTGACTGTATAGCGGTATGGCTGACTGCATAGCGGTATGGCTGACTGCATAGCGGTATGGCTGACTGCATAGCGGTATGGCTGACTGCATAGCGGTATGGCTGACTGCATAGCGGTATGGCTGACTGCATAGCGGTATGGCTGACTGCATAGCGGTATGGCTGACTGCATAGCTGACTGTATAGCAGTATGGCTGACTGTATACCGGTATGGCTGACTGTATAACGGTATGGCTGACTGTATAGCAGTATGTGTGTGTGACGGTCTGTGTGTGTGTCCCTCTCATCTCCCTCTTTCAGCCTTATGTCGGGTCCTACTGCCTCCTGCGTCATGACCAGCAGCAGCAGCGTCAGATCTACCCCCTGCTCAACCCCTTGCACCCCGCGCCGCCTCAGCCTGGCAGCCGAGTCCTTCACCAACCTGAGAGACTCCACCAAGACCATGAGCACTAGTGGAGGTCTGGTGCGGCTCCTCCAGGAGCGAGGCATCTCTGCAGCAGTCTACAACCCTCAGAGCTGGGACCGGGCAGACTGTAGCACCTCCATCCCAACTGGGGGGGTACCGTCGCTTCTACCGCCGCGGCCCCCTGACACCCTACCCTCCACGCCGCCCAACTCCCCAACCCACCGCTCCCTCTGTGCCAAACCCAGCAGCCCCGTGGGCCCCTTCGAACTCAGTCCCAGCGCCCCGCCCTATGACAACTTCCTGGCATCGAAGCCGGCCAGCTCCATCCTGAAGGAGGTGAGGGCAGAGGCCCAGAGCAGTGAGTCAGCAGACAGGGAGTGTCAGACTGACGTCAGCGTCCACAATCTGAAGCTGGTGGACAAGCTGAAGCGCTTCAGCGTGGTTGGGGCCGGCCCCTCTTTATCAGGGGCCACGGGGCCCACCATGCTGGGGCCCCTCAGCGGCCTCCACCGCCCTTCCCACTTCTGCCCTTCTGTGGTGACCAGTCCCATAGGGGGCCTCGGCCCCGCTCTGAACACAGGCATCCGCCGTAACCGCAGCTACCCGGCCGTGGTAGGAGCCGGCATGACTATGAAGGGCCCGGGGCCCCACAGCCCCACAGACATGCTCCTGGCTTCTTCCTCCAAACTCCCCAGACAGACTAGTCTCAATGATGGGTGAATGAATGTTGACTTTTCTCTTCTGTCTGTCACCTGTCAGATGAGTTGGATGTATATATATCTGCTGTATGAGTCCCCGGTCTGTGACAAATCAACTCTGTGCCTGAAAGAGATGCCCTTTCTTTTTACAGTGCATTTTGTATCAATGCTAATTATTTTGTCTTCCTTTCTTTCTCTATTCTGTCTCTCTCCTCTCCTCTCTTTCTCTCTCTTCTCTCCTGTCCTCTCTTTCTCTCTCTTCTCTCCTCTCCTCTCTTTCTCTATTGTCTCTCTCTCCTCTCCTGTCCTCTTTCTCTATTGTCTCTCTCTCCTCTCCTGTCCTCTTTCTCTATTCTGTCTCGCTCTCTCTTCTCTCCTGTCCTCTTTCTCTATTCTCTCCTCTCCTCTCTTTCTCTATTCTGTCTCTCTCTCCTCTCCTCTCTTTCTCTCTCTTCTCTCCTCTCCTCTCTTTCTCTCTCCTCTCCTGTCCTCTCTTTCTCTATTGTCTCTCTCTCCTCTCCTGTCCTCTTTCTCTATTCTGTCTCGCTCTCTCTTCTCTCCTGTCCTCTTTCTCTATTCTGTCTCTCCTCTCCTCTCTTTCTCTATTCTGTCTCTCTCTCCTCTCCTGTCCTCTTTCTCTATTCTGTCTCTCCTCTCCTGTCCTCTTTCTCTATTCTGTCTCTCCTCCTCTCTTTCTCTATTCTCTCTCCTGTCCTCTTTCTCTATTCTGTCTCTCTCTCCTCTCTTTCTCTGTCCTCTTTTCTCTCTGCTTACAAGCCTCAGTAAATAGTACCATGATGTGTTATTGTTTTATTGTTGATTGGCCCTGCAGATCGGTAGGCTGAAGAAGATGTACTGTAGCACCTGTTATCTGTTTAGGAAATGGAGCGCTTCCAAGCCCAGGTAAACTCATATTAAAAATCTATTTATTTTATTCCCAGGTCTAAACGTATACATGTGGAGATAAAACACTCTCTTCCTGTTAATTAGCTAATGAGTGGCAAGCAGTACCAACGAACGCACCTTAAGTGGTATTTAAGGGTGTTCAGTGACATCATGACAATATGCACATAACTAAGACCTTTATTGAGGAAATGAAATGTTGGAGGTACAGTATTCATACTACTAGCTAGCACAATACTGGGCAACAACACATGTTATTCACCTCAAAGTTGATCCAAATAAAGAGTGGGAAGGAGCCACACTTGAAGCTAAGAGGGATGCATGGATGTTTGCCGTGAATTAATAGGCTATGGTTTGAACTTGGATACATTGTAACAGACCAACATGATTTATAGACATGTGTGTGCAGTGCGAGTATGTGAGCGTGTGTGTATAAAGTTGTTGAAAGATTTACCTATAGGCCTAGATAGTCTAAGAAAGGCTTGAGTCATTTGGTTAAGGTGATAATCAGATATACAGGACATTTCAACCAGAGCCCACTAACTGCTGTCTCCCAATACAAAAGGTGTGTAGAAGAGTTCTCTGGGAGGGACGCGGTTGACTTTTATGAGAGAAACATTATACAAGTTAGATTTTTCTTCTGACTTTCATCTTTCTGGTAACAAGCTTTGGTGACTGAACTGTTAGCTTTAAACTAAAGCCCCTGTACTGTAAATGAAGTTGAGGAACGGAGAGATGGAGGGAATACGTCCTAGTGCCTCATACTTTACATAGTTCCACTGTTGTTGGACTGACTGATCTGTCTGCTTCCTCCCTGGTATGAGCAGACAACTGCTTTGTGTTCTGAGGATATCCTCCTCGTACGAGTTTTAACTTGAACTGCAGAGAAGATGAGCTCTCGTTACATCTTGGATAGATGCAGTATATGTGTTGAAATAAAGAAGAAACGCCTATTATTTATCATTAACTTCTGACAAAAGTAGAGATTCGTCCTTGCTGACATTGTGTGTAACTTGAATAGCCTTTGAATGTATTGATTAACAGCAGAAAATATGATGTCCAAATGTGTCTGTTGATTTAAATGATGGTTTTACTGCATTTCAACCACAAAGGGAATTATTATTATACTACTTGTACATTGTAAATGGTATGTATGCAATGAATTTAGCCATGTTAACTATTTTTTAATAAACTAGAATATATATAGATATATAAGGGACAAAAATGTTGTTCAGGCCATGAAGTGGTCAGAACACTGGTTTAAAAACAAGGGTTTTGTGTTCCGGAATTTCAAGAGCACCAATTTGCAAAAAAAAAGGCTATTATCAATAAAACAATTGATATGACCTGCTTGCTTTCATGTCTTTTATTTATCCGTCTATGTAGTGTTGGTTGGAGTTCACTACAGACAAAATAATAACATCGTGTTTGGAGCACAAATCACCAGAAATCCTCATGATAATGAAGCGTTTATGAAGACATGTACTTGACAACTGTTGTTTCATGGTGTTTCACCAGACTGGTGCCCACACAGCTTTATGAGGACAATATGGACCGAGCTACAACACGTGTTCACAAGGGAAAGATCTTGGCCTCTGTTTCATGCAATTAGATGACTATTTGAGAATTTCAGTGTTGTTGGAACCAAGTGCATTGTGTTGCGGGTCCATTACTACAGACAGCAGCAGAAATAAACCCACTACTCATTCAGCTGTTCCCCTAAGTGCTCTTTCAGTGCCCTTTTCTCCATGTTCAAGGAAGTCCTCTCTTTTGTTTGTAATTAGTGGGAACATCTGGTATGATCACACATCCACTTGAACAACAAGCCACTTGATATTCACAGATGGATAAAACGTAGCAGGTAGCCTCATGGTTAAGGCATTGGGTCAGTAGCTGAAAGATTGCTGGTTCGAATACCGGAGCCAACAAGGTGAAATAAATCATCTGTCACTGTGCCCTTGAGCAAGGCACTTAACCCTAATTGCTCCAGGGTGATGGTGATAATGGCCATGATTCCACTCCCTTCAGGTGTTTTAGGGAGAGTTGGAATATGCAATTATTTATGTTGATTTGTTTTTGCATTATTATAAGGTTGTTCAATGAAATATGCTGGAGCTCTTGTTCTATTCAACATATTCACATTTTCTTAGTGATATTTGTAGTGTCTTACAAACCAATTGATGATCAAATTGACGTTTGACTTGCATTATCATAGACTTCAAAGGAGGTTGTTGATGCCCCCAAAAAAATATATTCAAGGAACTGAAATGATTCATCCTTTTTGGGATCTGCACAAGTTTTCCGAAATGTTTAGTGGTCCTACATAATCCCCCCTACCTGCCATCTCTCTAGGTCTGTCAAATCACTGTCTCCCTGTGGGGTCTCACCATCCCCAGTCCCAACCTTCTAGCATCTCATTGAGCCTAACGTGGACCCAGCAGTTAGTCACTGTCTGTTGTAAATGCGCACCAATACATGTAATTGCCCCAGCAGCAGATGTTTCATGTTTTTCTGTATTTTATTGCCATGCTTTATTATGCAACAGATCCCTCCCTACTCCCACCTCATCCTCCTCTTCTACTCCTTCTCCCCTCCTCATCCTCCCCTTCTCCTCATCCTCCTCTTCTACTCCTTCTCCCCTCCTCATCCTCCCCTTCTCCTCATCCTCCTCTTCTACTCATTCTCCCCTCCTCATCCTCCCCTTCTCCTCATCCTCCTCTTCTACTCATTCTCCCCTCCACATCCTCCCCTTCTCCTCATCCTCCTCTCCTCCACCTCCCCTCATCCTCCTCTCCTCATCCTCCCCTTCTCCTCATCCTCCTCTTCTACTCCTTCTCCCCTCCTCATCCTCCCCTTCTCCTCATCCTCTTCTCCACTTCCCCTCATCCTCCTCCCCTCCTCTGCCTCCCCTCATCCTCCCCTCCTCCACCTCTCCTCATCCTCCCCGTCTCCCCTCCTCTGCCTCCCCTCAGCCCCCCTGATTCTCCCTTTCTCCTCACCCTCCCATTCTCCTCTCCACCTCCGCTCATCCTCCCCTCCTCACCCTCCCATTTTCCCCTCCTAACCCTCCCCTTCTCCCCTCCTTACCCTCCCATTTTCCCCTCCTCACCCTCCCATTTTCCCCTCCTCACCCTCCGCTTCTCCCCTCCTCTGCTTCCCCTCATCCTCCCCTCCTTCTCCCCTCTGCCTCCCCTCCTCCGCCTCCTGCCTCCCATCCCACAACGAAAACCTGTCGCAAATAATTAAATCAGCTCATTGAGGGACACCTGTGCTAGCATTAGTGCAGCGCTAGCCAAGCTTTATGCTCACAACAGTGCAATCCAAGCCAAGCCATTGTCTCTCCAATGCACCCAAGTGGTACTCCATCCAATATTTGTTAAGCTGCGTGCTTTGTCTAATGTAAAAACCCAGGCTCTATTTGTCTCCTCTGTGTTCCGGTTTATCTATTTAGTGACTGAGATGTGATATTGCCTCTGTTATTGCCGCTACAATCACACTCTAAGGCCGTGTGTCTGAAAAAGTAGATTTGGAGGACGGCTCGTTAACAAAAATGCTCTTGCTCTTTCATTCAGTCCGAGTGATGTGCTGGGCTGCTGTAGGTACAGTGGGTCCATAAGAAGACAAGTTGCTCAGGGAGGTATCACTTTCAGACCTAAATTCTGTGTGCTGCTAATACACCCACTGTAGTCTCTGACGGTCTAACCTCCCTGTACCTTCTGCATTATGAGGAGGATCTTGCTGTATGTTGCTGCATCTCTGTGGCTCAGTGATGACTAGAGCTGTGAACAATGTGTGGCAACTGTGGTCCAGCATAATAGGGGAGCAAATATGAGTCAGATGAGCCGTTGTGTAACATTATTTGTAAATGACAAATAGAGCAAGCCATGAGCCCACTAAACACACTAGACTGCATGGCACTTAGGAATACAATGAGCCCAAGGCCTTAGTGTTTGGAAACACTATGGAGAAGGACGTTATATTATGCAGACTTGGTTGATTCTACTACAAAATCTGTCTGGTTAGGTATCTGTGTGTTTTAAGGACATCGGACTGTGTATAGGGTACATGTAAGAAAAGCATCAAACTTTTTTTGTTTTCTTCAAAAATCTGTATACGTACTGTATATATATATATTGCTTCATATCAGTTTTACAAACACATTTACATCAAATACATCATAATAAATATAGCTTTTGGGGACAATGATTTTTTTGTTTTCTGATAATCGAGATGGATTTAGTGGTGGTGCGTCTGTTTCTATGAGGAGTACTCCTCGTACTCCTCTGCACTGCGGCGTCCGAAGTCCATCCAGCCCAGGTAGTCTCTGTCCTTTATCTTGTGGCTGGGACCCGGACCGCTGGCTCTGCTGCTCAGGGACGAGCTCCTCTGCAATGATCCTGGAACCAGGGAATTTGAGGGGTTACTTTTCTCCAGCACAATCCTTCAGCTTTTTACCAAAGAAATGGAGCTTGTGCATTGTTTGAATCCCAGATTGCCCTTTAAAAACTACATTATATTCTAATGCATATGGATATAAAATATATTTCTATGTCTGGCACAGAGACAGATGTCACATAGCATCTATACTGTAACAGGCACTGGAGTCTCCTGTTGGTATAACCGTATTCATTTGATTGTATCATTAAATGAAAGAACATAATATAATTAATCCTAGAAAGCATCCTGTCCTTATGACTGTTTGGGATCAGGGTAACACCACTCCTTTATGTTGGATCATAACATGTTTCTTAATCATTTTCTGTTCCAGGGATCAGGGAAGACCTATTGGATTAAAACAAATGGACACTTGTTAATGACTAAATCAGTGTTGGCTAGCTATCTGATGGAACCATTCAGCAACATCCGCTCAGCATCATCCCAGGGATGATTATGAATCCACTTACATAGAGGACCATGCTTAAAATACATTATGAATCCATCCGTCATTATGAATCCACTGGAGACACTGACTGTTTCATTCTTTGGCATGTACTTCTGTGTGTAAATATTCATTATTATGTGTGTAGATGTTCTGGCCCTCTTCAGAGGAGTTAAGGATATCTACAAACTGCACTAACCTACACAACGTTTGTAGAGTTCCTTTTAAAATGGCAAAATATAGCCATTTATTTGATTGTTTATAAAAGTCAAGTCCAGTTTGAGCAGGGCCAGATGACAGCAGCATGACACAGCCATGACTGGATTGTGACACCCAGAGAGATGAATGATGACAGAGGAGAGAGAGGAAGGATGGAGGGAGGCTTTCTTTCTCTAACAATCTCATATTTCTTCATCTCTCTGTTACGTGATGAAAACCACTGGAGGGAAGGCCTCCTCTGTCTGGATAATTCCCACTATCAACTTTCTCCTCCATGGCTGTCTCTCGTACTGTGAGACTTCTCTTCCTTCTCAGAGGAAAAGTGCTTTAACTATAGAGATGGGAAAGCTATCAGAGTGGAGATGATGCCAATCCAAAACTCATACAAGGTTACTGTGCTGAGTCCCAAATGGTACCCTATTCCCTAAATAGTACACTACTTTTGATCAGAGCGCTATGTGCCCTGGTCAAAGTAGTGCACTACATAGAGAATACGGTGACTTAATACATGACTTAATATAATTGGTGACTTAGTTCATGAGTGAGGGATACTAGGATTGTGATAACATACAACCCTAGAATATGATATTTAGGAACAAACTTTTAACATTGGTCTATTTTACTTGAACAAACATTTAACAGATGCCATGGCTTACCTTTCCTGGATATCAATCTTGCCAGTAGTTCGCGCAGGCTGGTGCGGGGGTCCTCTGCCTCGTCCTCTGCCGGTTTGGAGAAGGGGATGAGCTGGCCACTGGAGGGTGCTGAGCGGGTGTGGCGTGTGTGTTGGGGAGACATAACGCTGTCGAGCTGGGGGGGCTCAGGCTTGTCCTCATCCTGCGAGTGCGACGGGCGCCCCAAACTGCTGCCAGAGAACGCAGCCAGCAGTACACATACACAGATGCCTGCATTCATTGCTGACGGAGGGGGCACAGAGAGAGGGAGGGGGCACAGAGAGAGAGAGGGAGTAGGCACAGAGAGAGGGAGGGGGCACAGGGAGGGGGCACAGAGAGAGAGAGGGAGGGGGCACAGAGAGAGGGAGGGGGCACAGAGAGAGAGAGGGAGGTGGCACAGAGAGAGAGAGGGAGGGGGCACAGAGAGAGAGAGAGAGATGGACAGAACATCAGAAAAGATTAGCATCAAAAGAGAACATGAATTAACATCTCTGCATAGATCTGTATTACATTTGAGTCTTTAAAAAAATATGTTTTACAAGGAATACCATGATTGTTTTTCTTGTGACACAACTGAAACCTTTTTGTTGCATTATGCAGCACAGGGGTAGAAGGCAATTAGCCAAAACAATACATTTTGTTAAAACAAAATTAAAGTGCCCTTTCCCACCCAATATGAATTGACCAGTCATATAAGTTGTAGGGAAGTAATACTGATGGATGAGTCTTTCCTGTTGAAATATAATCCTGGAGGAAAGAACCAACGCAATTAGGCAGCGATCCATGTTATCGGCTTCTTCAGCTTCCAGTCAGGAGAATTTACTTTTCTACCATAAGACGCCTCAGAGGCAGAAAAAACAGACTCTTCTCTGTTTAAAGAGCCATTGAAAATTACTCTCCCGGGTGAAGATGTCTTCATACCACCAATGGACTAGTGAATAATTCATGTAGATTCAACAAACAAGAACTGTCTGGGTTGTATAGAATTAAAACAAATATAGAAGGACAGCATTCCAAAGGAAGGTTTATTCAGGCAGCAATAATACATCAGATATTGAACAGGAGTCAGGACACACCATCATTTCTCAAACTAGCTACAGTGAATGAATGTCGATACATTAATTCCAGACAGATTTCATATGAAAAACACAATTACGTCCTCACATAATTGACTGGAACCCAGTTGGATTATTGACCTGAACTTAAACCCTGTACTTCAATTGTAGAGAACCCATTGTGCAAGGAATTAGTCCCATGCTCCAAGTGTTCATTAAGCTTCTTTACTGATAACCACAGCGACCTCACAGCAGAAAAATTAGAAAAAGAAATAGCCACACAAAGTTCAATTACCTTCAGTCAGTCCACACAGGCTGGGCTCAACAGTCTGATAACAGTAGAGGAGAGGAGTGTACAGTAGAGGGAGTACAGCTGGAACAGACAGCGGGACACTTCTCCTGAAGGTGCAGGACTGACCCTTATATACCCGGAGTGGGAGGGCCGGTCCCTGGAGCGGAGCGTTTGCATCCTGTCGTGTATTTGCTCATCGCTGACGCAGTAACGGGATAGACGCACTCTCCGCCTCCTTCAGAGAGGGACAGGGCACCACCCTGGACCCACTACACTCCCCACGCTCCTCTCTCCTCTCCTCTGATGCTGACGCACTAGGGAACAAGAGGGGGAGAGGGTCAAAGATCATAACAACCACTCCCCACACCCCCCTCCCCCAAAAACAAGGTCGTATTCATTAGGACACTTTTTTTTATATTGGGTGTGTTCAGGTATAATCACTCATAGTTTCAGTCCATTTTCTTCCGTTTGGTTCCTAATGAATATGACCCAGAAGTAAGCCCCTCTCCTAGACCCCAGTCAGCAGCCTCACCACCCCCCACCCCATCAGCCTCCGTCTCCAGACAGTGATAGGCTAATCCTTCTCCCTCATTAGAGAGACTGCTGCCTGATTAATATGGGGATGCACATCTGGTTGTGTGCCTGGGAATGAAACACAAGGCACGATCTCTTAAAGGTCTTTTAAAGTTGTCTAACTGAAGGACATGGAGATTATGTTTTTTCAGGATTACGTATACCACAGGAGGTTGGTAGCACCTTCATTGGGGAGGAAGTGGTAATGGTTGGAGTGGAATAAGTGGAATGTTTTCAAATACATCAGACACATGATCTCCCATGTATTTAATACCGCTCCATGTTCTGGACATTATTATGAGCCATCCTCCCCTCAGCAGCCTCCTGTGATTCATACACTGTATCATTAGAGAATTAAACAGTCCTCCCCTCATCAGCCTCCTGTGATTCATACACTGTATCATTAGAGAATTAAACAGTCCTCCCCTCAGCAGCCTCCTGTGATTCATACACTGTATCGTTAGAGAATTAAACAGTTCTCCCCTCAGCAGCCTCCTGTGATTCATACACTGTATCACTAGAGAATTAAACAGTTCTCCCCTCAGCAGCCTCCTGTGATTCATACACTGTATCGTTAGAGAATTAAACAGTCTTCTCCCCTCAGCAGCCTCCTGTGATTCATACACTGTATCATTAGAGAATTAAACAGTTCTCCCCCCAGCAGCCTCCTGTGATTCATACACTGTATCGTTAGAGAATTAAACAGTTCTCCCCTCAGCAGCCTCCTGTGATTCATACACTGTATCATTAGATAAATAAACAGTCCTCCCCTCAGCAGCCTCCTGTGATTCATACACTGTATCGTTAGAGAATTAAACAGTCCTCCCCTCAGCAGCCTCCTGTGATTCATACACTGTATCGTTAGAGAATTAAACAGTCCTCCCCTCAGCAGCCTCCTGTGATTCATACACTGTATCATTAGAGAATTAAACAGTTCTCCCCTCAGCAGCCTCCTGTGATTCATACACTGTATCGTTAGAGAATTAAACAGTTCTCCCCTCAGCAGCCTCCTGTGATTCATACACTGTATCGTTAGAGAATTAAACAGTTCTCCCCTCAGCAGCCTCCTGTGATTCATACACTGTATCGTTAGAGAATTAAACAGTTCTCCCCTCAGCAGCCTCCTGTGATTCATACACTGTATCATTAGAGAATTAAACAGTTCTCCCCTCAGCAGCCTCCTGTGATTCATACATTGTATCGTTAGAGAATTAAACAGTTCTCCCCTCAGCAGCCTCCTGTGATTCATACACTGTATCGTTAGAGAATTAAACAGTCCTCCCCTCATCAGCCTCCTGTGATTCATACACTGTATCATTAGAGAATTAAACAGTTCTCCCCTCAGCAGCCTCCTGTGATTCATACACTGTATCATTAGAGAATTAAACAGTTCTCCCCTCAGCAGCCTCCTGTGATTCATATACTGTATCATTAGAGAATTAAACAGTCTTCTCCCCTCAGCAGCCTCCTGTGATTCATACACTGTATCATTAGAGAATTAAACAGTTCTCCCCTCATCAGCCTCCTGTGATTCATACACTGTATCATTAGAGAATTAAACAGTCCTCCCCTCAGCAGCCTCCTGTGATTCATACACTGTATCATTAGAGAATTAAACAGTTCTCCCCTCAGCAGCCTCATACATCAAGATAGTGGTTTTAAATATAGGTTCCTTTAATATTTGTATAACTAACACATTACTCATTGCTGTTGTAACATTATTTAATTCATTGTTCTTAAGCCCAGTTGACTTTTCTAACGAGGGACATTAGAATTCCACTGTACACCAATTAGCTGTCCCACGGGGATGTGGGATTCAATCTCAGATGAACAGGAATAGTGGTGTATCTACACTCTCTCCTGTGTATTTTAAGCATGGTCCTCTATGTAAATGGGCTAGCATCAGCGATCCGTTGCTCTTCAGAATGTCATCGGCAGGTGGTTGTCCTCTTGGAGTGATATGGCTGTTACACGGAACAAGCTGCCACTCAGCTCTGCACGCACAGAGACCGAGAGAGAACAGACCCTTGTTGTTATAATAACAACAACATTAAGGAGAAAGACAGCATCTAGAAGAACATCAGTAACATCACCTACATAACTTAAAGAGCTGATATTGTTTGCGTCCCAAATAGCATCCTATTTCCTATATAGTGCACAAACACAGTGGTCCAGAGTTGAGTTTGAAGGCTTCGGGGAATAGAATGAGATGCACCCAGACTTTCTGATGTGAATCTTTGAAGGCAGGGGGGCCAGGTGGGCTATCACTGGCCAGCAGGGCGTCCCCATACACCCTATCAGATCAGCCTGACAGAGCTAAGCAGGTCCCCATAGATCCTATCAGATCAGCATGGCAGAGCTAAGCAGGTCCCCATAGATCCTATCAGATCAGCCTGACAGAGCTAAGCAGGTCCCCATACACCCTATCAGATCTGGCTGGCAGAGCTAATCAGGCCCCCATACACCCTATCAGATCAGCCTGACAGAGCTAAGCAGATCACCATACACCTATCAGATCAGGCTGGCAGAGCTAAGCAGGTCACCATACACCTATCAGATCAGCCTGGTAGAGCTAAGCAGGTCCCCATAGATCCTATCAGATCAGCATGGCAGAGCTAAGCAGGTCACCATACACCCTATCAGATCAGCCTGACAGAGCTAAGCCAGGGTTGGCTTTATCTGTGCACTAACATCCAATAAAGAGAGGTCTCTCTCTCAATCCAGAGCTTCCAGCCAAACGCCTGGATGGATTAGAGTCAGATATATCTGATCTGATTCCCTTTCAGCAGTGGTGATGGAAACATAGCAGATAGGCAGAGCTCGTGTCCCAACTGACACCCCATATGGCTCTGGTCAAAAGTACTATGTAGGAAATAGGGTGCCACGTGACGCAGCCACAAAAATGTCTTGTCCGTGATGACTCCATCCCCTCCTCTCAACACATTCCCTTCATCTCTCCATCCCCTCCTCTCAACACATTCCCTTCATCTCTCCATCTCCTCCTCTCAACACAGTCCCTTCATCTCTCCATCCCCTCCTCTCAACACATTCCCTTCATCTCTCATCCCCTCCTCTCAACACATTCCCTTCATCTCTCATCCCCTCCTCTCAACACATTCCCTTCATCTCTCCATCCCCTCCTCTCAACACATTCCCTTCATCTCTCCATCCTCTCCTCTCAACACATTCCCTTCATCTCTCATCCCCTCCTCTCAACACATTCCCTTCATCTCTCCATCCCCTCCTCTCAACACATTCCCTTCATCTCTCCATCCTCTCCTCTCAACACATTCCCTTCATCTCTCCATCCCCTCCTCTCAACACATTCCCTTCATCTCTCCATCCCCTCCTCTCAACACATTCCCTTCATCTCTCATCCCCTCCTCTCAACACATTCCCTTCATCTCTCATCCCCTCCTCTCAACACATTCCCTTCATCTCTCCATCTCCTCCTCTCAACACAGTCCCTTCATCTCTCATCCCCTCCTCTCAACACATTCCCTTCATCTCTCCATCTCCTCCTCTCAACACAGTCCCTTCATCTCTCATCCCCTCCTCTCAACACATTCCCTTCATCTCTCATCCCCTCCTCTCAACACATTCCCTTCATCTCTCCATCTCCTCCTCTCAACACATTCCCTTCATCTCTCATCCCCTCCTCTCAACACATTCCCTTCATCTCTCCATCTCCTCCTCTCAACACATTCCCTTCATCTCTCCATCCTCTCCTCTCAACACATTCCCTTCATCTCTCCATCCCCTCCTCTCAACACATTCCGTTCATCTCTCCATCCCCTCCTCTCAACAGATTCCCTTCATCTCTCATCCCCTCCTCTCAACACATTCCCTTCATCTCTCATCCCCTCCTCTCAACACATTCCCTTCATCTCTCCATCCCCTCCTCTCAACACATTCCCTTCATCTCTCCATCCTCTCCTCTCAACACATTCCCTTCATCTCTCATCCCCTCCTCTCAACACATTCCCTTCATCTCTCATCCCCTCCTCTCAACACATTCCCTTCATCTCTCCATCCCCTCCTCTCAACACATTCCCTTCATCTCTCATCCCCTCCTCTCAACACATTCCCTTCATCTCTCCATCCTCTCAACACATTCCCTTCATCTCTCCATCCCCTCCTCTCAACACATTCCCTTCATCTCTCAACACATTCCCTTCATCTCTCATCCCCTCCTCTCAACACATTCCCTTCATCTCTCCATCCCCTCCTCTCAACACATTCCCTTCATCTCTCCATCCTCTCCTCTCAACACATTCCCTTCATCTCTCATCCCCTCCTCTCAACACATTCCCTTCATCTCTCCATCCCCTCCTCTCAACACATTCCCTTCATCTCTCCATCCTCTCCTCTCAACACATTCCCTTCATCTCTCCATCCCCTCCTCTCAACACATTCCCTTCATCTCTCCATCCCCTCCTCTCAACACATTCCCTTCATCTCTCATCCCCTCCTCTCAACACATTCCCTTCATCTCTCATCCCCTCCTCTCAACACATTCCCTTCATCTCTCCATCTCCTCCTCTCAACACAGTCCCTTCATCTCTCATCCCCTCCTCTCAACACATTCCCTTCATCTCTCCATCTCCTCCTCTCAACACAGTCCCTTCATCTCTCATCCCCTCCTCTCAACACATTCCCTTCATCTCTCATCCCCTCCTCTCAACACATTCCCTTCATCTCTCCATCTCCTCCTCTCAACACATTCCCTTCATCTCTCATCCCCTCCTCTCAACACATTCCCTTCATCTCTCCATCTCCTCCTCTCAACACATTCCCTTCATCTCTCCATCCTCTCCTCTCAACACATTCCCTTCATCTCTCCATCCCCTCCTCTCAACACATTCCGTTCATCTCTCCATCCCCTCCTCTCAACAGATTCCCTTCATCTCTCATCCCCTCCTCTCAACACATTCCCTTCATCTCTCATCCCCTCCTCTCAACACATTCCCTTCATCTCTCCATCCCCTCCTCTCAACACATTCCCTTCATCTCTCCATCCTCTCCTCTCAACACATTCCCTTCATCTCTCATCCCCTCCTCTCAACACATTCCCTTCATCTCTCATCCCCTCCTCTCAACACATTCCCTTAATCTCTCCATCCCCTCCTCTCAACACATTCCCTTCATCTCTCATCCCCTCCTCTCAACACATTCCCTTCATCTCTCCATCCTCTCAACACATTCCCTTCATCTCTCCATCCCCTCCTCTCAACACATTCCCTTCATCTCTCAACACATTCCCTTCATCTCTCATCCCCTCCTCTCAACACATTCCCTTCATCTCTCCATCCCCTCCTCTCAACACATTCCCTTCATCTCTCATCCCCTCCTCTCAACACATTCCCTTCATCTCTCATCCCCTCCTCTCAACACAGTCCCTTCATCTCTCCATCCCCTTCTCTCAACACATTCCCTACATCTCTCCACCCCCTCCTCTCAACACATTCCCTTCATCTCTCCATCCTCTCCTCTCAACACATTCCCTTCATCTCTCCATCCTCTCAACACATTCCCTTCATCTCTCCATCCTCTCCTCTCAACACATTCCCTTCATCTCTCATCCCCTCCTCTCAACACATTCCCTTCATCTCTCCATCCCCTCCTCTCAACACATTCCCTTCATCTCTCCATCCCCTCCTCTCAACACATTCCCTTCATCTCTCCATCCCCTCCTCTCAACACATTCCCTTCATCTCTCCATCCCCTCCTCTCAACACATTCCCTTCATCTCTCCATCCCCTCCTCTCAACACATTCCCTTCATCTCTCCATCCCCTCCTCTCAACACATTCCCTTCATCTCTCCATCCCCTCCTCTCAACACATTCCCTTCATCTCTCCATCCCCTCCTCTCAACACATTCCCTTCATCTCTCCATCCCCTCCTCTCAACACATTCCCTTCATCTCTCCATCCCCTCCTCTCAACACATTCCCTTCATCTCTCCATCCCCTCCTCTCAACACATTCCCTTCATCTCTCCATCCCCTCCTCTCAACACATTCCCTTCATCTCTCCATCCCCTCCTCTCAACACATTCCCTTCATCTCTCCATCCCCTCCTCTCAACACATTCCCTTCATCTCTCCATCCCCTCCTCTCAACACATTCCCTTCATCTCTCCATCCCCTCCTCTCAACACATTCCCTTCATCTCTCCATCCCCTCCTCTCAACACATTCCCTTCATCTCTCCATCCCCTCCTCTCAACACATTCCCTTCATCTCTCATCCCCTCCTCTCAACACATTCCCTTCATCTCTCCATCCCCTCCTCTCAACACATTCCCTTCATCTCTCCATCTCCTCCTCTCAACACATTCCCTTCATCTCTCCATCCCCTCCTCTCAACACATTCCCTTCATCTCTCATCCCCTCCTTTCAACACATTCCCTTCATCTCTCCATCCTCTCAACACATTCCCTTCATCTCTCCATCCTCTCCTCTCAACACATTCCCTTCATCTCTCCATCCTCTCCTCTCAACACATTCCCTTCATCTCTCCATCCCCTCCTCTCAACATATTCCCTTCATCTCTCCATCCCCTCCTCTCAACACATTCCCTTCATCTCTCCATCCCCTCCTCTCAACACATTCCCTTCATCTCTCCATCCTCTCAACACATTCCCTTCATCTCTCCATCCTCTCCTCTCAACACATTCCCTTCATCTCTCCATCCCCTCCTCTCAACACATTCCCTTCATCTCTCCATCCCCTCCTCTCAACACATTCCCTTCATCTCTCCATCCTCTCCTCTCAACACATTCCCTTCATCTCTCATACCCTCCTCTCAACACATTCCCTTCATCTCTCCATCCTCTCAACACATTCCCTTCATCTCTCCATCCTCTCCTCTCAACACATTCCCTTCATCTCTCATCCCCTCCTCTCAACACATTCCCTTCATCTCTCCATCCTCTCCTCTCAACACATTCCCTTCATCTCTCATCCTCTCCTCCCAACACATTCCCTTCATCTCTCCATCCCCTCCTCTCAACACATTCCCTTCATCTCTCCATCCTCTCCTCTCAACACATTCCCTTCATCTCTCCATCCCCTCCTCTCAACACATTCCCTTCATCTCTCCATCCCCTCCTCTCAACACATTCCCTTCATCTCTCATCCCCTCCTCTCAACACATTCCCTTCATCTCTCCATCCCCTCCTCTCAACACATTCCCTTCATCTCTCCATCCCCTCCTCTCAACACATTCCCTTCATCTCTCCATCCCCTCCTCTCAACACATTCCCTTCATCTCTCATCCCCTCCTCTCAACACATTCCCTTCATCTCGCCATCCCCTCCTCTCAACACATTCCCTTCATCTCTCCATCCCCTCCTCTCAACACATTCCCTTCATCTCTCCATCCCCTCCTCTCAACACATTCCCTTCATCTCTCCATCCCCTCCTCTCAACACATTCCCTTCATCTCTTCATCCCCTCCTCTCAACACATTCCCTTCATCTCTCATCCCCTCCTCTCAACACATTCCCTTCATCTCTCCATCCCCTCCTCTCAACACATTCCCTTCATCTCTCCATCCTCTCCTCTCAACACATTCCCTTCATCTCTCATCCTCTCCTCCCAACACATTCCCTTCATCTCTCCATCCCCTCCTCTCAACACATTCCCTTCATCTCTCCATCCTCTCCTCTCAACACATTCCCTTCATCTCTCCATCCCCTCCTCTCAACACATTCCCTTCATCTCTCCATCCCCTCCTCTCAACACATTCCCTTCATCTCTCATCCCCTCCTCTCAACACATTCCCTTCATCTCTCCATCCCCTCCTCTCAACACATTCCCTTAGTCTCTCCATCCCCTCCTCTCAACACATTCCCTTCATCTCTCCATCCCCTCCTCTCAACACATTCCCTTCATCTCTCATCCCCTCCTCTCAACACATTCCCTTCATCTCGCCATCCCCTCCTCTCAACACATTCCCTTCATCTCTCCATCCCCTCCTCTCAACACATTCCCTTCATCTCTCCATCCCCTCCTCTCAACACATTCCCTTCATCTCTCCATCCCCTCCTCTCAACACATTCCCTTCATCTCTTCATCCCCTCCTCTCAACACATTCCCTTCATCTCTCATCCCCTCCTCTCAACACATTCCCTTCATCTCTCCATCCCCTCCTCTCAACACATTCCCTTCATCTCTCCATCTCCTCCTCTCAACACATTCCCTTCATCTCTCCATCCCCTCCTCTCAACACATTCCCTTCATCTCTCATCCCCTCCTCTCAACACATTCCCTTCATCTCTCCATCCTCTCAACACATTCCCTTCATCTCTCCATCCTCTCCTCTCAACACATTCCCTTCATCTCTCCATCCTCTCCTCTCAACACATTCCCTTCATCTCTCCATCCCCTCCTCTCAACATATTCCCTTCATCTCTCCATCCCCTCCTCTCAACACATTCCCTTCATCTCTCCATCCCCTCCTCTCAACACATTCCCTTCATCTCTCCATCCTCTCAACACATTCCCTTCATCTCTCCATCCTCTCCTCTCAACACATTCCCTTCATCTCTCATCCCCTCCTCTCAATACATTCCCTTCATCTCTCCATCCCCTCCTCTCAACACATTCCCTTCATCTCTCCATCCTCTCCTCTCAACACATTCCCTTCATCTCTCATACCCTCCTCTCAACACATTCCCTTCATCTCTCCATCCTCTCAACACATTCCCTTCATCTCTCCATCCTCTCCTCTCAACACATTCCCTTCATCTCTCATCCCCTCCTCTCGACACATTCCCTTCATCTCTCCATCCTCTCCTCTCAACACATTCCCTTCATCTCTCATCCTCTCCTCCCAACACATTCCCTTCATCTCTCCATCCCCTCCTCTCAACACATTCCCTTCATCTCTCCATCTCCTCCTCTCAACACATTCCCTTCATCTCTCCATCCCCTCCTCTCAACACATTCCCTTCATCTCTCCATCCCCTCCTCTCAACACATTCCCTTCATCTCTCATCCCCTCCTCTCAACACATTCCCTTCATCTCTCCATCCCCTCCTCTCAACACATTCCCTTCATCTCTCCATCCCCTCCTCTCAACACATTCCCTTCATCTCTCCATCCCCTCCTCTCAACACATTCCCTTCATCTCTCATCCCCTCCTCTCAACACATTCCCTTCATCTCTCCATCTCCTCCTCTCAACACATTCCCTTCATCTCTCCATCCCCTCCTCTCAACACATTCCCTTCATCTCTCCATCCTCTCCTCTCAACACATTCCCTTCATCTCTCATCCCCTCCTCTCAACACATTCCCTTCATCTCTCCATCCCCTCCTCTCAACACATTCCCTTCATCTCTCCATCCTCTCAACACATTCCCTTCATCTCTCCATCCTCTCAACACATTCCCTTCATCTCTCATCCCCTCCTCTCAACACATTCCCTTCATCTCTCAACACATTCCCTTCATCTCTCCATCCTCTCCTCTCAACACATTCCCTTCATCTCTCATCCCCTCCTCTCAACACATTCCCTTCATCTCTCATCCCCTCCTCTCAACACATTCCCTTCATCTCTCCATCCCCTCCTCTCAACACATTCCCTTCATCTCTCCATCCCCTCCTCTCAACACATTCCCTTCATCTCTCAACACATTCCCTTCATCTCTCCATCCTCTCCTCTCAACACATTCCCTTCATCTCTCATCCCCTCCTCTCAACACATTCCCTTCATCTCTCATCCCCTCCTCTCAACACATTCCCTTCATCTCTCCATCCCCTCCTCTCAACACATTCCCTTCATCTCTCCATCTCCTCCTCTCAACACATTCCCTTCATCTCTCCATCTCCTCCTCTCAACACATTCCCTTCATCTCTCATCCCCTCCTCTCAACACATTCCCTTCATCTCTCCATCCTCTCAACACATTCCCTTCATCTCTCCATCCCCTCCTCTCAACACATTCCCTTCATCTCTCCATCCTCTCCTCTCAACACATTCCCTTCATCTCTCATCCCCTCCTCTCAACACATTCCCTTCATCTCTCATCCCCTCCTCTCAACACATTCCCTTCATCTCTCCATCCCCTCCTCTCAACACATTCCCTTCATCTCTCCATCCCCTCCTCTCAACACATTCCCTTCATCTCTCATCCCCTCCTCTCAACACATTCCCTTCATCTCTCCATCCCCTCCTCTCAACACATTCCCTTCATCTCTCATCCTCTCCTCCCAACACATTCCCTTCATCTCTCATCCCCTCCTCTCAACACATTCCCTTCATCTCTCCATCCCCTCCTCTCAACACATTCCCTTCATCTCTCCATCCCCTCCTCTCAACACATTCCCTTCATCTCTCATCCCCTCCTCTCAACACATTCCCTTCATCTCTCATCCCCTCCTCTCAACACATTCCCTTCATCTCTCATCCCCTCCTCTCAACACATTCCCTTCATCTCTCATCCCCTCCTCTCAACACATTCCCTTCATCTCTCCATCCCCTCCTCTCAACACATTCCCTTCATCTCTCCATCCTCTCCTCCCAACACATTCCCTTCATCTCTCCATCCCCTCCTCTCAACACATTCCCTTCATCTCTCCATCCCCTCCTCTCAACACATTCCCTTCATCTCTCCATCCTCTCCTCTCAACACATTCCCTTCATCTCTCCATCTCCTCCTCTCAACACATTCCCTTCATCTCTCCATCCTCTCCTCTCAACACATTCCCTTCATCTCTCATCCCCTCCTCTCAACACATTCCCTTCATCTCTCATCCCCTCCTCTCAACACATTCCCTTCATCTCTCATCCCCTCCTCTCAACACATTCCCTTCATCTCTCCATCTCCTCCTCTCAACACAGTCCCTTCATCTCTCATCCCCTCCTCTCAACACATTCCCTTCATCTCTCCATCTCCTCCTCTCAACACAGTCCCTTCATCTCTCATCCCCTCCTCTCAACACATTCCCTTCATCTCTCCATCCTCTCCTCTCAACACATTCCCTTCATCTCTCATCCCCTCCTCTCAACACATTCCCTTCATCTCTCCATCCTCTCCTCTCAACACAGTCCCTTCATCTCTCATCCCCTCCTCTCAACACATTCCCTTCATCTCTCCATCTCCTCCTCTCAACACAGTCCCTTCATCTCTCATCCCCTCCTCTCAACACATTCCCTTCATCTCTCCATCCTCTCCTCTCAACACATTCCCTTCATCTCTCCATCCTCTCCTCTCAACACATTCCCTTCATCTCTCCATCCTCTCCTCTCAACACATTCCCTTCATCATTATCACATCCTCTTGTTTCTTTCTTTGGGAGAAGAAACGTTTGACCCTGTAAGCCGCATCACCTCCCCTTTATATACCCATGTGATTTGTCTTAAAACGTCAGGCGGATGAATACTGAGATGGAGTGACATCGGGGACTTGCGTCACAGACCGGAGAGTGTGAGCGACTCTGACAAACTGAATGTCATCCTTGTTGTATTAGCTGCATGTTATAAAGCAGGGGAATTCAAATCAGAGCCTGGAGATCCCGGGTACGGTTGGTTTTCTGTTCTACCTAATGATTCATTCCATCCACCAGGTGTCCCAGGTCTAAATCAGTCCTTGACTAGCAAGGACACATTTAAATCAGCTGTGGAACTGGCTCTAGGGTCCAGCATTGAGTTAGTCTGCTATGCATGAATGTTAATTCAGAGTAGCCTACTGCAGCTATTCCTTTCTCCTGTAGTACCTACCTATAACTGACCTTCTAGTATCCATACACTCTACAATATTGTGATGAGACCACATGACAACAATGGAGCTGCTCTTGAAACACAACAGATAAAGATAGCTTAATCATTGATCAATGTGGGGGGCAGAAACAGAAGAGGTGTTTTGATTCAAAGCTTTGTTAAAATGACAAAGACCGAAGTACATTTTAGCAATGATAAATAGTTTTTATCTTTGTTGTATTGTTACGGTACTTCTGTAAACAACAGCTGGGTGAGTTTCTATCAAAATGTTGGTAATAACCAAGTCTTCACAGCACTCCCACCTAAATCCCTCAATAGAGAGGTTTACACTCATGCAGCTCGAGCTGAGAACCTCCACTTCAGTGGCTGACCCTTTAAAAACCTGTACACACATACACGTTTGTTTGTGAAAATACTGCAGTTAATGTGTTTTCCACTGAATCGGCCAGTCTTTCTCTTCATATAGTTATGCATGGACAATGTACTGCATAGAACCAAGGCTTGGTCCACAATGGGAGGAAAAAATAATCACATTTGTCACATCTTCTCGGTTCACATTATGCAGATACAGATGGAGATTGCTGATTGCAGTCCAACAGACCTCTACTACAGAGAGCAATTAAGGCTTGGATTTGTCTCTCTAAGTATTTCTAGAGCATCAGTACCAGGCAGTTGTCACGACTTCCACCGAAGTCGGTCCCTCTCCTGGTTCCATTTGTTTTGTCTCGTCTTCCACACACCTGGTTCCAATTCCATCATTACATGTTGTGTATTTAACCCTCTGTTTCCCCATGTCCTTGTCCGTAATTGTTTATTGTAATGCTTGTGCACGTTAAGCCGGTGTGTGAAAGGTTTTATTCATTTAATACTGTACTGTTAACGGGGGTT
The DNA here is from genome assembly GCF_057628025.1 of Oncorhynchus mykiss. Classification (NCBI taxonomy): domain Eukaryota; kingdom Metazoa; phylum Chordata; class Actinopteri; order Salmoniformes; family Salmonidae; genus Oncorhynchus; species Oncorhynchus mykiss. The sequence goes on from NC_143023.1 coordinate 12,023,689, forward strand.
TTATTTATTAAACCGCGCCGTTGTAAATCAGTTTTTTGCATCGCCTGCGCCTGACTTCTCTGCCGCCAGTACACACCCCATACAGCAGTAAATATATCATTACAGCGTCAATACATGAAAATAAAAATAAATCTACATCTAAATAAATACATACCAATATCTTTCATTTTGTTCTTTTCAGAATTCAAATATCAAGCGAGGGCAGCTTTCATTCTGTAACCGCGATTAAAAACCGTCCCTGACGTGGCTATTGAACAAACCCTCATGCCCCACTGCTCAGCAGGCCAGCAACCCCTCTGAAGCCTAACTACAATAACTGTCCCGTCCTGACCTTAGTTCCTTTTTTATGTCTCTATTTTAGTTTGGTCAGGGCGTGAGTTGGGATGGGCAATCTATGTGTTCTATGTTTTTGTATTTCTGTGTTTGGCCTGGTATGGTTCCCAATGAGAGACAGCTGTTTATCGTTGTCTCTGATTGAGAACCATACTTAGGCAGCTTGTTTTCCCACTATGATTTGTGGGTAGTTGTTTTCTGTGTCTGTGTTTTCCATACAGAACTGTTTCGGTTATCATTTATTTCTCTTGTTTTTTTGTATTCTGTGTTCAGTTTATTAAATATATTATGGACACTTACCACGCTGTGCATTGGTCCGATCTCTCATACTCCTCGTCAGAGGAAGAAGAAAATCGTTACAATAACACTGCAGTACAGCGACAAGTCCTTAAAAAACACCCAAACGTTCTCGATCAGGGAGGAAAATGGAGATTCATTAAAATCCTGATGCCAGGCAGGGTACATCTTTTTCAAGTGGGTTCAAACCGCTGGAACTTGAACGTAGCCAATTACCTGGAGTGTGTGACTCAGTATAATAATGAACTTCATATTTGGCAGACATCACAGATACATTTAGCACTCTTTACAAGAGTCATTTGTGTGGCAGGAAACTAGGAGAGCAATCAGTCCCCAAGATACTCAAGAGACGAGAGAAAGGGTTAAGAGGTATGGGGAAAAGGAGATGGCGAGATGAGAGCAACAAGAGGATGTATTTTAGGATGTGGACGTAAAATGGGTGAAAAAAGTTGAAGAGTGAAGCGAGTGATCTTGAGAATAGACTGAGTGTCCAGAAAGAAGTTGTTTCCCCAGTCTTCACACCACTGACCAGACTCATCCCTGCTAGTGGAAATTCTCTGTCCATTTTCAAAACAAACATTTGATTTATTTCCTTTATAGAACTACTTTCCATAAATGATATAAAGCTCATCCAGGAGCGACCCCTCACACTAACTAGCCCACCATTAACACAGACTTTAAGGCTAAATTCCCCAGGGAAATTAATTCACTCAAACACACCAGCAGCATGATGCATCATTTACTTTATGAATATTGACTAGTGCATTTCAAAGAGGGAGAAATATGCTCTAATAACATCAGACAAATTAGCCGGTGAGGCCCCTGGTAAAACAAAGAAATGGAATATGTGTGGAAGACTCCGCAGAATGTGGTAATTAAGAGACATTGATCATGAATAGGGTTACAAAGGGAAGGAATAACACTGGAAAAGTTCAAAGTTTACCAGTAAACTACCAAATTATCAGACAGGACTTCCCAACACACACATGACTTTGTCACAATGTCGCAAGTAAGTTGTGAGGAGGTTGGTCATGACACTACCATGTGGCAATGTTGTGACAACCTGTTTGGTTAGTAGCGATTCCAAATGACATCCTATTCCTTACATAGTGGACTCCACTCTTAGAAGAAAGGTGCTATCTAGAATCAAAAAGGGGTTTTTCGGCTGTCCCCATAGGAGAACCCTTTGAAGACCTCCTTTCAACAGAGGGTTCTACATGGAACCCAAAAGAATTCTGCCCGGTGTCACGGGATTCTTCAGTTGAAGGAGAGGCGGACCAAAATGCAGCGCGGTAGTTGTCCATGGTTTTTAATTAGAAAACTGAACACAACCAAAACAACAAAGTGAAAACCCAAAACCAGTCCCGTGTGACACTAACACAGGAAACAATCACCCACAAAACCCAACACCAAACAGGCTACCTAAATATGGTTCCCAATCAGAGACAATGACTAACACCTGCCTCTGATTGAGAACCACATCAGGCCAAACACAGAAACAGACAAACTAGACACACAGCATAGAATGCCCACTCAGATCACACCCTGACCAAACAAAACATAGAAACATACAAAGCAAACTATGGTCAGGGTGTGACACCTGGAACCAAAAAAGGTTCTACCTGGCACCAAGAAGGGTTCTTCTATGTGGACAGCCGCAGAACCCTTTAGGAACACTATTCCCTACATAGTGCACAAATTTTCCCTGTTCAAACGTCTAGTAAATAAGGAATAGGGTGCCATCTGGGACACAGACATAACGACACAACATGAATTTATCTTGGTGAGAACATGGCCGTCAGTCATTCTACCACTCCCATTCTCCTCAGAAAAGACCTGGCTGATTTCCCCTCCGTTCCAGTTTTTAACTTTGACCAGGACGATGACGCTCCCTCCGACTGGAAACTTTCTCATGTACCACTTATTCCTCTAATCCCCCAGACTCAGAGTCAGAACAGAAACTTTCAATCACCTAACGGTTTTTATTCTTCAAACAAACAGAAATACAAAAGCTCCACAAAGGAAAAGCTGGAGGAAGAGGAGTCTTATTTTATTGGACTATGAGATATTTGAAGCCGTATCATAACATTGTGAGCAATTATTTTAAAAAATAGGGCAAAGCCTATCAATTTTCATGAGGGAACTCTTAAGAGGTATCTGACTGCAGTTGTGATGTAATTAAAGTTTTTCTGAGGGATTCAGAGATTTCAGGGGCTTTTCTCTGTAAGCCCTATATTATTGAAGGTTACATTATTCTGGCAAAACTTGAAAGAAGAGGCTTATTTGAAAGAACGAACGCACAGAGAGGAAAGGATTGTCAATGATTACATTATGATGAAGTAATTATTAACACTTTACAGTAAGCTACCGTCTACGAGGGGTTAAATGGGTTTACAAACCAGCGCAGGTTATAAACAACGACAAGACAATATTCCTCAATAACATCCTCCGATGGCCAGAAGGGACACATATATTACATGCCATTGGGCATTTTGTCACTTCCCTCAAACAGGAATAGAACGGCTTGCTACTTTGTGCTTGACTGGAGTACATGCCTATTCTACGTCTAAGATCATTTCTGCACAGCGCGCTTGAACACACACAGCATGCACACGACAGTGTCTTACATCAGTGTCACAGCTCTTAAAGATCATAGTGATCCGTCTGGGAAAATACAGACTGAGACCGTTGTTTTCATTGTGTCTTAACACACAATGCTTGCTTCCTACAGCCAAAGGCTTGTAATGTGCAGATTCACCCTCAGCCTGTTCTGCTTCAGGACATATGCTAGTCTGACACTTCAGGAGATTGATCATAGAAATCATGCAGCCTGCTGACTTGGGCCGGTGATAGGTAGCCTAAGCTGCTATATGATCGACCACCTCTTACAGGTCGGCCACACAGCCCTAAGGAGGCAGAACAGAAAGCACAAATTAGGAAACAGTAGATCCATACAAGACTAGGGCCTTCAATGATGGAGCCACACAAAAAACTGCCCAACTCCCCACCCAACTAGCTATGATAATACAGCTCTATATGCTGGGACACTGAGGACAACTGTATTGTTTGAACAATTATGCCATCAGAATGGAGCTGCTAATTATTCAGCAGCTGTTAAACGCTTGTGATTCATCCAGCGCTTCATTTGAGCCAGATCCTGTCAGAACTGGATCCTATCGGAACTGGATCCTGTCGGAACTGGATCCTGTCGGAACTGGATCCTGTCGGAACTGGATCCTGCCGGAACAGAATCCTGTCGGAACTGGATCCTGTCGGAACTGGATCCTCCTGGAAGAGAATCCTGTCAGAACTGGATCCTGTCGGAACTGGATCCTGTCGGAACTGGATCCTGCCGGAACAGAATCCTGTCGGAACTGGATCCTGCTGGAACAGAATCCTGTCGGAAATGGATCCTGCCGGAACAGAATCCTGTCGGAACTGGATCATGCCGGAACAGAATCCTGTCGGAACTGGATCCTGTCGGAACTGGATCCTGCTGGAACAGAATCCTGTCGGAAATGGATCCTGCCGGAACAGAATCCTGTCGGATCTGGATCCTGCCGGAACAGAATCCAGCACCTCTCAGTTTTGTACCCTTTTATTTCCGGAACCCATTTGCCAGGATCAGGTACCTCTTGTGGCATGAACCATCATGTTCACTGTTTGCAATGTATAAATCCTAATAATTAGCAATCAGAGCAACTAAATTTGGATTCCTCTGTAATTGTCATGCCCCTAAAAAACGTAGCGTGAAAACGTGCCTGATTTTCTAAGAATTGATTCCCGTTGGACCGTCCCGGGTTTATGGTTTGTGCAACATTGTAGTCTATGTAGACCAACACGTGGTCATTGCTGTGGTGAAGAGAGACAGAAGCTGTATCTCTCACAGAACTACAATGAGACTCATGTTCTATGATCTCTCTCCCTCTCTGTGCTGTTATGGACATGAGCCTGCAACATCGTCATTTATTTCCTCATACAATAATAGCTGTGGGAAGTGTGCTGAAGGTTCTGCAGCACATGTCTGTCTGTCCAGAAAGAAATGAAATCATTCCCAATACTACACCAGTAGTAAGCCTAGAATTTAGCCACAGAGGATCAATAGCTAATTAAACAGAAAATAGCCTAACTGTGGATTGTGTGTAGCCCAATCACAAGGCATGCCTGCAGTCGGCAACGTGTGGCAAATCTGTCAGGGAACAGCATGCAGCCAAAACTGGCCTTTCGCAAATATTTCAAATACAATTGTGGGAAAACCCAGGTTGGAAAGCAAATAGATCCTGCTGAAAAGAAAATACTAATCTGTCTGTATGTTACCAAGCTATCAACTTCCAAACAGGCCTGTTGAGCGAACAACAAAGTAAAGCAAGAGATAGATGGGGCTCCCGAGTGGTGCAGCGGTCTAAGGCACTGCATCTCAGTGCTTGAGGCATCACTACAGACACCCTGGTTTGAATCAAGGCTGTATCACAACTGGCTGTCATTGGGAGTCCTGTAGGGCGGGGCACAATTGGCCCAGCGTCGTCCGGGTTTGGCCGGTGTAGGCCGTCATTGTAAATAACAATTTGTTCTTAACTGACTTGCCTAGTTAAATAAAAAAACATAGATATGCTTTTGGCCAGTGAGTGAGCTGCACATCCTTGGGTGAGTCGGTGAAACTGGAAAGCTTTTTTAGAACTATCATTTCCTCCTCATATTGAATAATATGTGTTTCTCCACACTCAGAGGCCTAGGCTATTGATGCATTCAAGACAAGGTAGGTTTTATCGATCTCAGATTCTCAGTTTGTCTGTGTCTCAGTAGCCGGTCATTTTGAACATCTGTGAGGTATTAAAAGAGATTCTGCCAAAGTCTCCAGTCATCTCAAATGATGCAGAATTGCATTTATATAAGGCCACATTTCTGCCGGACTCTAGGCTACAAAGATGTACTCCATGTGTACAACTTCTGCAAGCAGCTCCACACCACTGCTCTAAGCCATGATAATGCATGCAATGCTTTATTATAAAGGTTGGGTTTTTTCATGCTTTCTGACACCTCAGGTCACCCCTCTCACGGGCTCACCTTCTGTTCCGGCACCTCCCAAATTACAAATTAAGCACCTCATGAATCATACTACCTACTGAAAATGACTGTAGGCTACTATCTATCCTGAATATCTTACAATAAAGTCTGCATGTATAAAGACTGACCCGCCAACCAAACAATTATCAATTATGAATCAAAATGTGAAAAGAACAAGTGTTTTTTTGTTGTTTTTTTATGTGTGTGTGTTTTTATTAAGTATTAAAGCACCCTTATGCAATGGGTGTAGTCGAGAGGATTGATGATTGCACATTTTTTGTAATACTTAATTACATTTTTTTTTTCAAATCAAAACGCAGTTGATACACACACTTCTAATACAGAATTGTCAATATCTTCAGAGAGATAGACGAAACCGCAGAACAGCTCAGATACCAGTAACATTTATCATTGCTCCAGTACTGTAGAGATGTACAGATGTAGGATCTTAATTTGATCCGGTCTCCTCCAGCAGGAAAATAATCCAGCAGCAACAGGAAATGTGAATTATTATGTGGATTATATAATTAATGGACATTTTTGTAGCAGTTAGTACATTTTCTGTCTGAAATTTCACAAGTGGAAATTACAAACTTTAGAAGCCTTTTTAAACCTCAAATATACTACACGTTTTAAATGTGCTGCGTTGAAGTTCTCCTGCAACAGGGTGATCAAATTAAGATGCTACATCTTTACAGGTAGCTGCAGGTGATCCGTCACAAGTGTGGTGATGAGAGGACAGTATAAGTGTTAATATCATCCCTACAGCCGACCTCTCTATCACTCATCCTCTACAGCCCCTCTGGCAACATGACACCAATAAAGAGTGAAGAGGAGAACTCAATTGCAGGTGTACCAGTAACAAGAGGTGTTTATGGCCATATTTGACACCAGGGAAACAGCGATAGCACTCTATTGCCTCAGAGGGTTGTAGCGTTGTCATTGTAGACATCTACCCTGTCTATCATTTCCTCTGTCTAATGTGCTGTGGAAGGAGCATTAAAAATGATTAAAAAAAGGGATGCCATGTTGTAATTTGGATGAACTATCCCTTTAACTACTTATGAGCCCTTTATTGTCTAGATGTAAAGTGTAAATCGTGCTGCATTCATAATAAATCATGGGTGGTGGGTAACCTAGCAGGCTAGTAACCTAGCAGGCCAGTAACTGTTGGGCCAGTAACTGAAAAGCCGCTGGTTCAAATCCCAGAGCCGGGAAGGAGGAATAATTTGCCGTTCTGCCCTTGAGCAAGGCAGTTAACCCTCAACAATAACTCCTCCCCGGGCCCGTGGATGTTGACTAAGGCAACCCGTCACACCTCTCTGATTCAGAGGGTTAAATGAGGAAGACACATTTCAGTTGAATGCATTCAGTGGTGCAACTGTCCCTTCCCATTGTGTCCTGGCTCTAATTTGGGAGTCTTGGGGCACAGTCAGATGACAGCCAGGTTGATGAGAATGGCATCACATGATATTAATTTTTTTATTTATTTGACTAGGCAAGTCCGTTAAGAACAAATTCTTATTTACAATGACGGCCTAGGAACTGCCTTGTTCAGGGGCAGAACAACATATTTTTTTATCTTGTCAGCTCAGGGATTCCATCCACCAACCTTCCGGTTACTGGCCCAATGCTCTAACCACTAGGCTACCTGCTGCCCCATGTGATACATGATATCTATTGGTTGAAGCTGGAAACATTAATGATGAAACAACAACAAAGAAGTTACTTCAAACAACTAACATCATTGTGTTAGAAGAGCACAGTCCCCTCACAGCCGATGCTGTGACAGAGGAGACTTTAGACTGATGGATGATGTCATTGTTGCTGCCATTAATGATCCTCAAACACCCACCTCCACATGATCCACTCACAATCAATACACAATAGAGGCTGTTTGCTTTGACAAAGTCCTCAGTCATTATGAGGCCTTACCTTTTACCTGTGAATCACTAATCAAATAGTGGCTGTAACTTCAGACGAGACAGCTGGATTACAGTAGGGCTGTAGGGCTGCTGAGGGTAGAACGGTTTAGTGGCTGTAACTTCAGACGAGACAGCTGGATTACAGTAGGGCTGCTGAGGGTAGAACGGCTTAGTGGCTGTAACTTCAGACGAGACAGCTGGATTACAGTAGGGCTGTGGAGGGTAGAACGGTTTAGTGGCTGTAACTTCAGACGAGACAGCTGGATTACAGTAGGGCTGCTGAGGGTAGAACGGTTTAGTGGCTGTAACTTCAGACGAGACAGCTGGATTACAGTAGGGCTGTGGAGGGTAGAACGGTTTAGTGGCTGTAACTTCAGACGAGACAGCTGGATTACAGTAGGGCTGCTGAGGGTAGAACGGTTTAGTGGTTGTAACTTCAGACGAGACAGCTGGATTACAGTAGGGCTGTGGAGGGTAGAACGGTTTAGTGGCTGTAACTTCAGACGAGACAGCTGGATTACAGTAGGGCTGCTGAGGGTAGAACGGCTTAGTGGCTGTAACTTCAGACGAGACAGCTGGATTACAGTAGGGCTGCTGAGGGTAGAACGGTTTAGTGGCTGTAACTTCAGACGAGACAGCTGGATTACAGTAGGGCTGCTGAGGGTAGAACGGTTTAGTGGCTGTAACTTCAGACGAGACAGCTGGATTACAGTAGGGCTGCTGAGGGTAGAACGGTTTAATGGCTGTAACTTCAGACGAGACAGCTGGATTACAGTAGGGCTGCTGAGGGTAGAACGGTTTAGTGGCTGTAACTTCAGACGAGACAGCTGGATTACAGTAGGGCTGCTGAGGGTAGAATGTCCTTTGTTATTCTCAAATTGTCTGATAATTATTTTAAAAAAGAGAGGCCCCAGACTCAAAATAAACAGCAAGATACGTTGGTCGGCCAACCAGGATTGTAATTTCAATACAAGCAGATTGTTGACGTTAAACTAGGCTTTGACATTGATTTGATGTCTTTCAAATATTTTTGCTCAGCGACTGGATATGTGTTCATTTATGACCTCTTTGATTCAAGGGGTCTATGTAAAATCCTCACTTGGTAACATGGGGGGACAAGAACGTGGGAGCCATTCCCAAATCCTCAAAACCCAATTAAATGTTTACAGCAATCAGACTGTGGATTAAAGTGGATGTGAAGTGGTGTTTGCATCACACTCACAATGGACTTGCTCTCAAACTGGAGAGTTGTAACTTGCAGAGGTTGGCTACAGCAGGCTTGTCTGTTGGTGACGTGGTCATTGGCTGGCTAATGTGCATGATGTCCACAGTATGAGCCCCGAAGTGGTAGGCAGAGGCAATCAAACAACTCAGAGTTTAGATCTCAGCTCTGCACAAAATGTCTGTCTGAGGATGGATGAGTGAGGATGGCTTGTCTGTGCTCGTCTAGAGTGGTCTGAAATGACTGACGGTCGTACAGACTGGCATAGAGACCCAATCTGTTTCCTCCACAACCCTGCCCCAACCTTGTGCCTTTGCCAGCAAGAGTTGTATGTCATAAACAGACATGTAACAAGTCCGGGATGAGCTATTTCTCTGGCTGGAGACTGCTACTGTCTGCCTAATGCGACAGCTATCGTCTGCCGGAAGACTGCTATTGTCTGCCCGAAGACTGCTATCGTCTGCTTAATGCGGCTGCTATCATCTGCCTAATGCAGCTGCTAGTCTGCCAGGAGACTGCTATCATCTGCCAGGAGACTGCTATCGTCTGCCTAATGCGGCTGCTATCGTCTGCCTAATGCGGCTGCTATCGTCTGCCTAATGCGACTGCTATCATCTGCCTAATGTGACTGCTATCGTCTGCCAGGAGACTGCTATCGTCTTCCCGGAGACTGCTATCGTCTGCCTAATGTAGCTGCTATTGTCTGCCCGGAGACTGTTATTTTCTGCCTAATGCAGCTGCTTTCATCTGCCTAATGCTGCTGGAGCAGCAGCCCTATTGGATGGTGCTTAAGAAAGTTTACCTAGAATCGATGTCCACGCCCCCGCAAAAGTATAATTAGCATATTAACAAAATCCCCATTAAAATCTGTCAATTTAAGCTATAGATATCTGGGGGGCTGTTCAATCCACCACATCCGCTGACGTCGCAGTTCCATATCTGAGGTGAAAGGTGACAGAGCTAGAGCGGTGTTTGAAAATCGGTCTTCTCACAAAATCAACTGTAGTCTCCAAATGGTTTGTAGTCTCCAAAAGCATCTTGGGACTCGTTTGAAGTCGGTTACAGCCGATCTGCTAATCTCTGTCTGGAGCGTCCGAACAGTTTGGGCTACACACTAATATGACCCCTCTGTGGAAAGGAGAGGCTCTCACAAATAAGTACATTTTGGTTGTTTTTCTCTAGGACAGGCTTGTCACGACTTTCGCCGAAGTCGGCTCTTCTCCTTGTTCAGCGATCGACGTCACCGGCTTTCTAGCCATCACCGCTCCATGTCCATTTGTTTTGTCTTGTTCCATACACACCTTGTTTTCATTCCCTAATCACACTGCATGTATTTAGTCCTCTGTTCCCCTCCATGTCTTTGTGTGTAATTGTTTATTGTTATGTGGATATTGTCAGGCGCCATACTTTTGTTATGTTCCGTGTTTTTGGCAAGTTTATGTTTTTATGTGCTGTCGTTTTTGGACCGGAATTAAAGTGCGCCTGTTTGCTACACTCTGCTCTCCTGCACCTGACTTCGCCTCCCGTACACACCCTTAACAAGGCCTCACAAGACGACTGAAGGTCCCCAGGTACTAGTTGAAAAAAATGAGTGGAAGTACAGTAAATATGGGCTCAAAAAAAGGTTAAATACATGTCAAATAAATATACAAAGTACATTCGGAAAGTATTCAGACACCTTGACTTTTTCCACATTTTGTTGCGTTACAACCTTATTCTAAAATTGATTAAATTATTTTTCCCACTAACCAATCTACACACAATACCCCATTATCACAAAGCAAAGGTTTTTAGAAATGTTTTCTAATTTCTAAAAAAATATTATTCAGACCCTTTACTCAGTACTTTGTTGAAGCACCTTTGGCAGTGATTACATCCTCGAGTCTTCTTGGGTATGAAGCTATAAGGCTGGCACACCTGTATTTGGGGAGTTTCTCCCATTCTTCTCTGCAGATCCTCTCAAGCTCTGTCAGGTTGGAAGGGGAGCATTGCTGCACAGCTATTTTCAGGTCTCTCCAGAGATGTTAGCTCAGGTTCAAGTCCAGGCTCTGGCTAGGCCACTCAAGGACATTCAGAGACTTGTCCCGAAGCCACTCCTGAGTTGTCTTGGCTGTGTGCTTAGGGTCGTTGTCCTGTTGGAAGGTGAACCTTCGCCACAGTTTGAGGTCCTGAACACTCTGGAGCAGGTTTTCATCAAGGATCTCTCTGTACTTTGCTCTGTTCATCTTTACCTCGATCCTGACCAGTCCCTGCCGCTGAAAAACATCCCCACAGCATGATGCTGCCACCACCATACTTCACCGTAGGGATGGTGTCAGGTTTCCTCCAGACGTGACGCGTGGAATTCAGGTCAAAGAGTTCAATCTTGGTTTCATCAGATCAGATAATCTTGTTTCTCATTGTCTAAGACCACCCTGCACTGCCTGGTTGCCGCCAACCCCACCACCTGGAGCCAGCAACTTGTGTGGGTGGAATACGCCCGCAACACCCTTCCCTTCATCATTTGAGTGTTTACAGGGGTATCAGCCCCCACTCTTCCCTGAACAGGAAGAGGAGGTCGGCATACCTTCTGCCCAGATATTTGTCCGCCACTGTTGTCGTCCTTGGAAGAGAGGCCGGTCGGCCCTCCTCATGACCACCTCCAGGTATCGACAACAAGCGGATCGCCATCAGACTCCAGCTCCCCAGTATCGTCTTAGGCAGAAGGTATGGCTATCCATCTGGGATCTATCCCTCCGGGTCGAATCCCGCAAACTCCCCCCCCCCCCCCAGTTTATCTGCCCGTTCTCCATCTCCAAGATCATTAGCCCCTCTGCTGTTCACCTTCTGTTGCCTGTACCCTTCGTATACATCCCACCTTTCATGTCAAACCCATATCTCACAGCCCTTTGTTTCCCATTGCCAGGCCCACTCCTCTCCCCAGTCTCATCGACAGCCAACCGGCTTACACAGTGAGACGTCTCATGAAGGTTAGACCTCGGGGCAGGAGGTTCCAGTACCTAGTTGACTGGGAGGGTTGTGGCCCAGAGGAGAGGTGCTGGGTCCCCACCAGGGACATCCTGGACCCAGTCCTCATCGCAGATTTTCAGCACGACACCCCGGTCAACCAGGTATGCTGTTACTGTCACACCCTGATCTGTTTCACCTGTCTTTGTGATTGTCTCCACCCCCTCCAGGTGCAGCACATCTTCCTCATTATCCCCTGTGTATTTATACCTGTGTTCTGTTTGTCTGTTGCCAGTTCGTCTAGTATGTTCAAGTCAACCAGCGTTTTGTGTCTCAGCTCCTGCTTTTCCAGTCTCTCTTTTCTCGCCCTCCTGGTTTTGACCCTTGCCTGTCCTGACCCCGAGCCCGCCTGGCTGACCACTCGGCCTGCCCCTGCCCCTGACCCGGAGCCTGTCTGCCGACCTGTACCTTTGCTCCCCTCCGGATTATCGACCTCTGCCTACCCTGACCCTGAGCCTGCTTGCCGCCCGGTACCTTCGCCCCACCTCTGGTTTACTGACCCCTGCCTACCTTGACCTGTCTATTGCCTGCCCCTGTTGGAATATTAAACTATTGTTTATTCGACGTTGTCTGCATCTGGGTCTTAATTTGGTCCTGATTGGTGGTGTCCCGATTGGTGGAGTGCTGCAGAGATAGTTCTCGTTCTGGAAGATTCTCCACAGAGGAACTCTGGAGCTCTGTTCTTTGTCGCCTCCCTGACCAAGGCCCTTCTCCCCCGAATGCTCAGCTTGGCCGGGTTGCCAGCTCTAGGAAGAGTCTTGGTGGTTCCAAACTTCTTCGATTTAAGAATGATGGAGGCCACTGTGTTCTTGCTGATCTTCAATCCTGCAGACAACTTTCCTCAGATCTGTACCTCAGCACAATCCTGTCTCGGAGCTCTACGGACAATTCCTTTGACCGCATGTCTTGTTTTTTGTATTATTTTTTATTTAACCTTTATTTAACTAGGCAAGCCAGTTAAGAACAAATTTTGCTCTGACATGCATTGTCAACTTTGGGACCTTATACAGACAGGTGTGTGCCTTTCCAAATCATGTCCAATCAATTGAATTTACCACAAGTTGACTCCAATCAAGTTGTAGAAACATCTCAAGGATGATCAATGGAAACAGGAAGCACCTGAGCTCAATGTCGAGTTTCATAGCAAAGGGTCTGAATATTCTTCTTTACAAAGACAGCCTACCCCGGCCAAACCCTAACGACGCTGGGCCAATTTGCGCCGCCCTATGGGACTCCCAATCCTGGCCCGTTGTGCTACAGCCTGGCATCTATCTAGGGTCTGTAGTGATGCCTCTAGCACTGAGATGTGCAATATGTCCTCATGGCATAACGTCTAGACAGATATTTGACATAAAGGTATATCTCTCAGAAATACACTCATCTAATAGGGTGTTAGAACATGCTAAATATTAACATAATGATCAAGCCATAGGTCTCAATGTAGCCTACAGCTACCCCTACAAATCCCCCTTATCCATAGGCCAATTAGGTTGACAAATACCTCCCTCATATGTACAGCTCCATATCTCCCCTGTGATTGTTGTACAGCTTGCAAGCCGATTCACTCAACCGCTACGAATCATTGCCTTGGTGAAGTTAAGTACAGACCAGAGCAGACCAGAGCAGCGCAGACCAGAGCAGACCAGAGCACAGGGTGTGAAATGTAAATGTGTGTGTGTGTGTGTGTGTGTGTGTGTGTGTGTGTGTGTGTGTGTGTGTGTGTGTGTGTGTGTGTGTGTGTGTGTGTGTGTGTTAATCATCTCCCTGATCAGCGCTGAACAGAGGAGACGTTTGGTTTGTCTTGAAATGCCTGCATGGCTAACAGGGAGAGATTGAGTCTCTGTTTCAATTTCTAGTTTCTAGTCTCAGACAGTTAACAGACACAGACACAGATGCTTCGTCCATGTGGATTTGGTTGTCCAGAGCCACTGTCAGTGGCAGTGCTGCAGACTAGATGCTGTGTGTGAAATGGCACCCGATTCACTTTATAGTACACTACTTCTGATTAGGGCCCCAAGGGAGACTCCTGACCTACGGGCCCTTCTGGCTCAGATAAGGATTGTACAGTATGTAGGGAATAGGGTGCCATTTGGGATGCACAAGGAGGATGATATGGATGGCCTCTGACTAGACAGACAATGCTCTGTGGATGCAGATGGCCACTGTCAGTGGTGTGGACTAGATAGGCAGAGGCAGGGCATTATTAACAGAGGACGAGAAGTGACATTGTCCTGCCATTGGCCTTCGCTGTCTCTCCTGCTGAGTGTTGTGGACGAGTCTGGCTCAGTCTGCATGAGCCTGGATGAGTGTCAGTCTGCCATGACTTACATAGCACAGGAGGTTGGCGCCACCTTAATTGTGGAGGACAGACTAGTGGTAATGGCTGGAGCGGAATGAGTGGAACGCTATCAAATACACCAACATGTGGTTTCCATGTGTTTGATGCCATTCCATTCACTCTGTTCCAGACATTATTATGAGCCGTCCTCCCCTCAGCAGCCTCCTGTGCTACATAGTCAACATTGCAACGCTGGCAAAATATTAGAGCCGATACTATTTAAACTTTCTTGCTTTATCAATGTTTTATAAACCCTTTAAATAACTCTACACAAAGGAAATCTGTCTATGAAAAGACCACCTACACGAAATGGTTAGGAGAATGTCTTCTGAGCACACCTGCTCTGCCAAAAGCAGTTGAGTGATTGTGATGACATCACACTCTGTGACTGAGGCAAGTCAGTTGTGTGATGCACAAAGCACAAACCATCACTGGTTATGTGCAGAAACTGTTTTTGGTTCAAACAGCAGAGGACATCGTTGAACTGCAGAACTCAGTAGGAAATTCAATTAGAAATACATACAATACAATATATTGGTCACTGAAGTTTCATAACACAGAAATGAATGGCGTTTTGAGAGCTTTGCATCTAAACTAATGAAGAAGGCAAACCACTTAGCCTGGAGCCTGAGCGATATTCAGGCAGTGTGAATTCCACGCAACAAAACACTTCAAGTCAATGACTGTTGTCTGACATTATGGTGCCATAACAGTGGTCATTACACAGGACAACGTAGAAACAACAAACAGCTGGTCATTACTTGATAAAAGAAAAGAGCATTTACATTTTTACACACAAATTAAACACAGTGTAATAGTGGAATGCAATGTGTGCATGGCTGGTCAAATGTAGCTGGCATTTAAAAATACTGTAATCATGAATATGAACTACAAATAACCATTTATTTTTATTGTTTAGCTGAGAGGACATTCTTATCAACGGTGACCATAATTAATAAATATTGCCATCACGCTAATGATCACACTCATACATTGTATCGATCCAAGCATGAGGGTCTTGGCGAAGCTTCCATGTCATTATCATCTTAATTACTTCCTGGAACAATAAAGAACTGCATTCTGGTAATATCGGGAGCAAATGTAATCAATCAGGTTTCCACTGACGTTGAACATACAGGATCATTCTGTGCTTAAAATGTCATCATTTTGTCTGATGGTTACCATGTCTACATGATGCTGTCTGTATCTAAGAACAGAAAGATACTGTATGATATGAACCGCATATGAACCGACCCATATAGATGCTTTACAGATGTTCATACTATCAACAAACTATCTGTTGATAAGCAACTGCTTTGCTAGGGTCAGCGTTAGGGTTAGGGTTAGGGTCAGCGTTAGGGTTAGGGTTAGGGTCAGCGTTAGGGTCAGCGTTAGGGTCAGCGTTAGGGTCAGCGTTAGGGTCAGCGTTAGGGTCAGCGTTAGGGTCAGCATTAGGGTTAGGGTTAGGGTCAGCGTTAGGGTCAGCGTTAGGGTAAGGGTTAGGGTCAGCGTTAGGGTTAGGGTTAGGGTCAGCGTTAGGGTCAGCGTTAGGGTTAGGGTTAGGGTCAGCGTTAGGGTCAGCGTTAGGGTTAGGGTTAGGGTCAGCGTTAGGGTCAGCGTTAGGGTTAGGGTTAGGGTCAGCGTTAGGGTCAGCGTTAGGGTTAGGGTTAGGGTCAGCGTTAGGGTCAGCGTTAGGGTCAGGGTTAGGGTCAGCGTTAGGGTTAGGGCTAGGGTCAGCGTTAGGGTTAGGGTTAGGGTCAGCGTTAGGGTCAGCGTTAGGGTCAGCATTAGGGTTAGGGTTAGGTATAGAATAAAGGTTAAGGTTATGGGTTATGGATGGTTAGTTGAAATGTTGTTGACAGGGATTGAACATCTACAAACCATCTACTAGAGACTATCCCAATAAAGTGTTTCCTATGAATGTGCACCTCAGGCCTTGTCCACGTTTTACATCTGTAAGGGTGTTTAACTGGCGACAGAGAAGTCAGACGCAGGAGAGAAATAACTGTTTCCAACGGCGCAGTTTATTTACAAAAAACCCACCGGAAAACATCATATAAATCAATGGGCAACATAACCCGACTCACACCAGTACAGACGTACACATACACTTACAATAAACAATCACCAACAAGGACATGAGGGAAACAGAGGGTTAAATACACAACATGTAATTGATGGGATTGGAACCAGGTGTGATGGAAGACAAGACAAAAACAATGGAAAATGGATCAGCAATGGCGAGAAGGTCGGTGACGCCGACCACCGCCCGAACAAGGAGAGGGAACAACTGCGGCGGAAGTCGTGACAACATCCTGGCTAGCTCAATATGTTGTGGGCTCTCTAAATGAACTGTACATTAATTGTACACATTATTTAATGCAGGCCATATGAGTGAAATTGTTAAGAAACATAAACAGCTATAATCCTTATCACTGTGATATAATTACTATTAAAGTACAATACAACACACCATACAATACACAACACAATACAACACACAATACAATACACAATACAGTACACAATACAATACACAACACAGTACACAATACAATACACAACACAGTACACAATACAATACACAACACAGTACACAATACAATACACAATACAGTACACAATACAGTACACAATACAATACACAATACAATACACAATACAATACACAATACAATACACAATACAGTACACAATACAATACACAACACAGTACACAATACAATACACAATACAGTACACAATACAATACACAATACAGTACACAATACAATACACAATACAATACACAATACAGTACACAATACAATACACAATACAATACACAATACAATACACAATACAATACACAATACAGTACACAATACAATACACAACACAGTACACAATACAATACACAATACAGTACACAATACAATACACAATACAATACACAATACAATACACAATACAATACACAATACAGTACACAATACAATACACAATACAATACACAATACAATACACAATACAGTACACAATACAATACACAATACAGTACACAATACAATACACAATACAGTACACAATACAATACACAATACAATACACAATACAGTGCACAATACAATACACAACACAGTACACCATACAATACACAATACAGTACACAATACAATACACAATACAGTACACAATACAATACACAACACAGTACACCATACAATACACAATACAGTGCACAATACAATACACAGTGCAATACAATACAATACACAACACAGTACACAATACAATACACAATACAGTACACAATACAATACACAATACAATACACAATACAATACACAATACAGTACACAATACAATACACAATACAGTACACAATACAATACACAATACAATACACAATACAATACACAATACAGTACACAATACAATACACAATACAGTACACAATACAATACACAATACAGTACACAATACAATACACAATACAATACACAATACAGTGCACAATACAATACACAACACAGTACACCATACAATACACAATACAGTACACAATACAATACACAATACAGTACACAATACAATACACAACACAGTACACCATACAATACACAATACAGTGCACAATACAATACACAGTGCAATACAATACAATACACAATAACGTACTCAATACACACTACAATAAATACTCAATACAATACACAACACATTAAGGCAGGTAGCCTAGAGGTTAGAGCGTTGGCCCAGTAACCGCAGAGGTTGCTAGATCAAATCCCAGAGCTGACAAGGTAAATATCTGTTGTTCTGCCCCTGAACTGTTCCCTGGTAGGCTGTCATTGAAAATAAGAATTTGTTCTTAACTGACTTGCCTAGTTAAACAAAGGTAAAAAGTACAATAGAGACATGTCTTTTTACATACAACACATGTAGTAGGTATTCTTTTCTCACTCTCGTGTCTAAAGCCTTCGTCTCGTGTCAGCTTGAGCAACTAAAGAACACATTTAACCTTACGACACTCTGGATTTTATTGTGGATGACACTTTGACATTTGTAAGCCACAGTAGAAATGAAGAGCCTGATCCTCAACGACAGATTTTCCACACTTTAGGCTCACACATTATTATTTTATTATTTAACCAGGCAAGTCAGTTAAGAACAAATTATTATTTACAATGACAGCCTAGGAACAGTGGGTTAACTGCCTTTTCCAGGAGCAGAACGACAGATTTTTACCTTGTCAGCTCGGGGATTTGATCAAGCAACCTTTTGGTTACTAGTCCAATGCTCTAACCACTGGGCTACCTGCCGCCACACGTGGCTGGATTACCTCCACTGTTTTTGGCTGGATTACCTCCACTGTTTTTGTTATAACGTTTGAGTCACTCAGATAGCATAAGAACACGGCATGAGCGATGGAAACATTTGTAGAATTGCAGAAAATGTGTTTGAAAAGGGCTAAATAACAGCCTGTTAGATAGCATTCTCTTATTGTGAGTGTCACATTTGTTTAGCACTATCTTGTTTGGAAGCTCTGATATACATATTTTAGAGAATAGTTATGGATGCTTCAGAGCACAAGTCCAGCACTTGTACCTCTAGCTCTATGTAATCTGATGTGTGAAACACTAAAACACTCAGCCAAGAATATAGAGAGGAGAGAGAGAGAGAGAGAGAGAGAGAGGGGGGGAGAGGGGGGGGGGGAGAGGTGCCTCAGGCCAGGCGTTTGTTGCCTGTAGATTTCTAATGTCTGCTGATGTCACGCATCTCATTATTGGACCCTTGAACTCGAAGAATGGTAAAGTACCATCCTGCGCCTGTCTGTCTTCATCCGTGTAATGTTTGTAACATAATCGTTCCACTTACATCCTGTATGAATAATACCATTTCATATTACGGTTCAACCGAATGTTATTGTCAATAATAGTGCCAAAACTCATAACACATCACACACTGGCTTCAGGACACAATTAAAGAAGCCCTGGATCCAGCTAATCTTTGTCAGCGGTCAATTAAATCATCATCTCTAGCCAAAAGCTACGTCAAAAACTGACCTCATTCAAGTCACGCAGATGAAAAGGCACAGAATTCAAATGTCACATTTTTGAATGAGTGTTAATCATTGTTGTTGTGTAAATTTGGATCACAAGCTGTCTCGAGCTATCTGGTTGGCTCCCGAGCTGTCTGGTTGGCTCCCGAGCTGTCTGGTTGGCTCCCGAGCTGTCTGGTTGGCTCCCGAGCTGTCTGGTTGTATCCCGAGCTGTCTGGTAGAATCCCGAGCTGTCTGGTTGGATCTCGAGCTGTCTGGTTGGATCCCGAGCTGTCTGGTTGAATCCCGAGCTGTCTGGTTGGATCCCGAGCTGTCTGGTTGGATCCCGAGCTCTCAGGTTGGACCCGAGCTGTCTGGTTGGCTCCCGAGCTGTCTGGTTGGCTCCCGAGCTGTCTGGTTGGATCCCTAGATGTCTGGTTGGCTCCCGAGCTGTCTGGTTGGATCCCGAGCTGTCTGGTTGGATCTTGAGCTGTCTGGTTGGCTCCCGAGCTGTCTGGTTGAATCCCGAGCTGTCTGGTTGGATCCCGAGCTGTCTGGTTGGATCCCGAGCTGTCTGGTTGGATCCCGAGCTGTCTGGTTGGCTCCCGAGCTGTCTGGTTGGATCCCGAGCTGTCTGGTTGGATCTCGAGCTATCTGGTTGGCTCCCGAGCTGTCTGGTTGGATCTCGAGCTGTCTGGTTGGATCCCGAGCTGTCTGGTTGGCTACCGAGCTGTCTGGTTGGATCCCGAGCTGTCTGGTTTGATCTCGAGCTGTCTGGTTGGATCTCGAGCTATCTGGTTGGCTCCCGAGCTGTCTGGTTGGCTCTCAAGCTGTCTGGTTGGATCCCGAGCTGTCTGGTTGAATCCTGCGCTGTCTGGTTGGATCCCAAGCTCTCAGGTTGGACCCGAGCTGTCTGGTTGGCTCCCGAGCTGTCTGGTTGGCTCCCGAGCTGTCTGGTTGGATCCCTAGCTGTCTGGTTGGCTCCCGAGCTGTCTGGTTGGATCCCGAGCTGTCTGGTTGGCTCCCGAGCTGTCTGGTTGGCTCCCTAGCTGTCTGGTTGGATCCCTAGCTGTCTGGTTGGCTCCCGAGCTGTCTGGTTGGATCCTGAGCTGTTTGGTTGGCTCCCGAGCTGTCTGGTTGGATCCCGAGCTGTCTGGTTGGATCTCGAGCTATCTGGTTGGCTCCCGAGCTGTCTGGTTGGATCTCGAGCTATCTGGTTGGCTCCCGAGCTGTCTGGTTGGATCTCAAGCTGTCTGGTTGGATCCCGAGCTGTCTGGTTGGCTCCCGATCTGTCTGGTTGGATCCTGAGCTGTCTGGTTGGCTCCCGAGCTGTCTGGTTGGATCCCGAGCTGTCTGGTTGAATCCCGAGCTGTCTGGTTGGATCCCGAGCTGTCTGGTTGAATCCCGAGCTGTCTGGTTGGATCCCGAGCTGTCTGGTTGGACCCGAGCTGTCTGGTTGGATCCCAAGCTGTCTGGTTGAATCCCGAGTTGTCTAGTTGAATCCCGAGCTGTCTGGTTGGGTCCCAAGTTGTCTGGTTGAATCCCAAGTTGTCTGCTTGTTTCAGTCATGTAATAGGGAGAAATTAATCCATGAAGATGTTGTGTATCTCAGATCAGTTTGAATTGCCTGGTAGATTTAAGAGACATTGACACATTGTTTTCCGGTTTCTGATACGGCTCCTTCAGCGCCCCTGTGTCTCCTCCATTCTATTTGCTTCAGTGACATTCTCATTGGTGATCAAATAGTTATAAAACCATTACAGGGACAGCTTAGTCATAAACTTGATTTATGAAACTACCTTCAATCATAGATTAGTCAAAATAGAATCATTAATGATTGCCACCTGATTTCTGTTAACAAATCTGTGTTGAATCAAGTATATTTTCCACCACTATGTACATACAGCTTTACGTCCCAAATGGAACCCAATTCCCTACATAGCGCACTATTTTTTTTACCGGGGTTCTGAACAAATGTAGTGCATTATGTAGGGAATAGGGTGCCATTTGGGACGGTCCCAAGTATATTTCCATAATATTCACCAGAACAGGTGCTCTCTAAGGGTATTTTATCATCAGTATTATAGTTTATCATCAGTGTTATAGTTTATCATCAGTGTTATAGTTGATTATCAGTGTTATAGTTTATCATCAGTGTTATAGTTTATCATCAGTGTTATAGTTTATCATCAGTGTTATAGTTTATCATCAGTGTTATAGTTTATCATCAGTGTTATAGTTTGTCATCAGTGTTATAGTTTATCATCAGTGTTATAGTTTATCATCAGTGTTATAGTTTGTCATCAGTGTTATAGTTTATCATCAGTGTTATAGTTTATCATCAGTATTATAGTTTATCATCAGTGTTATAGTTTATCATCAGTGTTATAGTTTATCATCAGTGTTATAGTTTATCATCAGTGTTATAGTTTATCATCAGTGTTATAGTTTATCATCAGTGTTATAGTTTATCATCAGTATTATAGTTTATCATCAGTTATAGTTTATCATCAGTGTTATAGTTTATCATCAGTGTTATAGTTTATCATCAGTGTTATAGTTTATCATCAGTGTTATAGTTTATCATCAGTGTTATTGTTAATCATCAGTGTTATAGTTTATTATCAGTGTTATTGTTTATCATCAGTGTTATAGTTTATTATCAGTGTTATAGTTTATCATCAGTGTTATAGTTTATCATCAGTATTATAGTTTATCATCAGTTATAGTTTATCATCAGTGTTATAGTTTATCATCAGTATTATAGTTTATCATCAGTGTTATAGTTTATCATCAGTATTATAGTTTATCATCAGTTATAGTTTATCATCAGTGTTATAGTTTATCATCAGTGTTATAGTTTATCATCAGTGTTATAGTTTATCATCAGTGTTATAGTTGATTATCAGTGTTATAGTTTATCATCAGTATTATAGTTTATCATCAGTGTTATAGTTTATCATCAGTTATAGTTTATCATCAGTGTTATAGTTTATCATCAGTGTTATAGTTTATTATCAGTGTTATAGTTTATCATCACTATTATAGTTTATCATCAGTGTTATAGTTTATCATCAGTATTATAGTTTATTATCAGTGTTATAGTTTGTCATCAGTGTTATAGTTTGTCATGAGTGTTTTAGTTTTATTGTCATGAGTGTTTCAGTTTTGAAATAATATTTTGTGAGTAGTGTACGGTTTACTACAATAGTACATCATTTATAAATCCTAACTATGATTGAAGTATCCCTCAAAAATCAAGCTGTACCTTTTAAATGTTCTCATACGTGTCCGTCATTGTCTTTACGTGACCCCCGTTGCAAAAATACAACAGGTCCTAACTTAGGTCAAACACTACTTACAGTCATTCATCTCCTCATACCCAGATATATATCTTAGTAGCACATGGTGTGTGTCCTGTCTTCTCTAAGATGTAGTAGTGAAACAAACATTCTGAGCCAGAGCTAGAGGTATTTATGTTACAAAAAGGCTTGGGTCTCACAGGGTGATCATCTTAAAAAGTCATCTTCTTATAGAACTGGGAACAGGAGGGTAAATATAATATGATGAATATGGATGAAATAATGACTATTTAACAACTAAGTTGACCCATTCTAACCCATTCTGCCACAAGACTGCTTAAAGCAGCAGAGAGCAAGGCAGTGAGTAAGTTTTGTTCATTGCTTTAAGTCTATGAGGCTATACTGGGGGTGCCAATTAGTATAATATGTGACGGAAAAGTTATTTACAGCTTTTTTATGCCTTGTCCTGAGCAGACATGATCTCTAGCCGATCTCTTTGTTCATATGTCTTTATGTAATTCAGGAAACGGCATAAACATAGCTCATTTTAAAGATGATAATATAGAATTAGCTGTAGGCCTCAGTCAAAACACTGACAAAAGTGCATTTGGAATGGTAATTCTTTGTTTACATTTGCTCAAGTTAATATGACAAATCAGATCATATTCTGTGTGGTAAAAATGTTTGTCTCTCAACAAGCAATTATTGTCTAACTGTTGACAAATAATTTGTGTTTGTAGAACAAGCCTTAATTAACCATGTTTAATATCACCTAAATCCGTCTTATTTTGTGCATATCTTCATTAGGAATATTTCTCATGAAATTGGTTTTGTAATGAATGTAACAATATCTGGAATTATTAGCAGCTTCAGATTCAAAATCAATCTGAATTCTCACGTTGATGAAAACCTGCCTAGAGAGGCAACCTACGGATGAGTCCAACAGTTAGAACTGGTCCTTTCCCTGTCTAATTATAGCCTGGGTTTACATTCAGACCCACACAAACAAGGTGCAGTGATGACAATGTATAATGTCAGTGCTGTGACACAGAGGTGGGAGGTACATGATATGTAATGTCAGTGTTGTGACACAGAGGTGGGAGGTAGATGATATGTAATGTCAGTGTTGTGACACAGAGGTGGGAGGTAGATGATATGTAATGTCAGTGTTGTGACACAGAGGTGGGAGCTAGATGATATGTAATGTCAGTGTTGTGACACAGAGGTGGGAGGTAGATGATATGTAATGTCAGTGTTGTGACACAGAGGTGGGAGCTAGATGATATGTAATGTCAGTGTTGTGACACAGATGTGGGAGGTAGATGATATGTAATGTCAGTGTTGTGACACAGAGGTGGGAGCTAGATGATATGTAATGTCAGTGTTGTGACACAGAGGTGGGAGGTAGATGATATGTAATGTCAGTGTTGTGACACAGAGGTGGGAGGTAGATGATATGTAATGTCAGTGCTGTGTGACAGAGGTGGGAGGTAGATGATATGTAATGTCAGTGTTGTGACACAGAGGTGGGAGGTAGATGATATGTAATGTCAGTGCTGTGACACAGAGGTGGGAGGTAGATGATATGTAATGTCAGTGTTGTGACACAGAGGTGGGAGGTAGATTATATGTAATGTCAGTGCTGTGTGACAGAGGTGGGAGGTAGATTATATGTAATGTCAGTGCTGTGTGACAGAGGTGGGAGGTAGATGATATGTAATGTCAGTGTTGTGACACAGAGGTGGGAGGTAGATGATATGTAATGTCAGTGCTGTGTGACAGAGGTGGGAGGTAGATTATATGTAATGTCAGTGCTGTGTGACAGAGGTGGGAGGTAGATGATATGTAATGTCAGTGTTGTGACACAGAGGTGGGAGGTAGATGATATGTAATGTCAGTGCTGTGTGACAGAGGTGGGAGGTAGATGATATGTAATGTCAGTGTTGTGACACAGAGGTGGGAGGTAGATGATATGTAATGTCAGTGTTGTGTGACACAGAGGTGGGAGGTAGATGATATGTAATGTCAGTGTTGTGACACAGAGGTGGGAGGTAGATGATATGTAATGTCAGTGCTGTGTGACAGAGGTGGGAGGTAGATGATATGTAATGTCAGTGTTGTGACACAGAGGTGGGAGGTAGATGATATGTAATGTCAGTGTTGTGTGACACAGAGGTGGGAGGTAGATGATATGTAATGTCAGTGTTGTGTGACACAGAGGTGGGAGCTAGATGATATGTAATGTCAGTGCTGTGTGACAGAGAGGTGGGAGGTAGATTATATGTAATGTCAGTGCTGTGACACAGAGGTGGGAGGTACATGATATGTAATGTCAGTGCTGTGACACAGAGGTGGGAGGTAGATTATATGTAATGTCAGGAGGTAGATTATATGTAATGTCAATGCTGTGACACAGAGGTGGGAGGTAGATGATATGTAATGTCAGTGTTGTGTGACACAGAGGTGGGAGGTAGATGATATGTAATGTCAGTGTTGTGACACAGAGGTGGGAGGTAGATGATATGTAATGTCAGTGTTGTGTGACACAGAGGTGGGAGGTAGATGATATGTAATGTCAGTGTTGTGACACAGAGGTGGGAGGTAGATGATATGTAATGTCAGTGCTGTGTGACACAGAGGTGGGAGGTAGATGATATGTAATGTCAGTGTTGTGACACAGAGGTGGGAGGTAGATGATATGTAATGTCAGTGTTGTGACACAGAGGTGGGAGGTAGATGATATGTAATGTCAGTGTTGTGACACAGAGGTGGGAGGTAGATGATATGTAATGTCAGTGTTGTGTGACACAGATGTGGGAGGTAGATGATATGTAATGTCAGTGTTGTGACACAGAGGTGGGAGGTAGATTTGTAAAGGGTCACACTACTGTTTACCCTTTATAAAGGGTCACACTACTGTCTCTTCTCTTCGTGTCTTCTGGGGTATAAGGAATCATTAGTGAGGAAATGCTCTGGTGTAAATGTTCTGGTTTTATCAAGCTCAGAGACCACAGACTTAGAAACTACAGAAAAGATTGAATCTCCCATTATTAGCCAAATACTTAGAGAATTAACGTTACTGATGCATTCCTCTATGCCTGGTCATTTCCCTGACCGTATGTCATTTCCCTGACCGTATGTCATTTCCCTGACCATATGTAATTTCCCTGACCGTATGTCATTTCCCTGACCGTATGTCATTTCACTGACCGTATGTCATTTCCCTGACCGTATGTCATTTCACTGACCGTATGTCATTTCCCTGACCGTATGTCATTTCCCTGACCATATGTCATTTCCCTGACCGTATGTCATTTCCCTGACCATATGTCATTTCCCTGACCGTATGTAATTTCCCTGACCATATGTCATTTCCCTGACCGTATGTCATTTCCCTGACCGTATGTCATTTCCCTGACCGTATGTCATTTCCCTGACCGTATGTAATTTCCCTGACCATATGTCATTTCCCTGACCGTATGTCATTTCCCTGACCGTATGTCATTTCCCTGACCGTATGTCATTTCCCTGACCATATGTCATTTCCCTGACCATATGTCATTTCCCTGACCGTATGTCATTTCCCTGAGTATAATCATTGGTTACATACATCAAGACAAGCAAGCACACACATTCTCAACATGCAATTTATTTTTCCACAACACACTTTTTACTGTTTGAATATACAGAATGATTCATACAGGTATGATAACATCAAGCAAAGCCAGTGTAACATGACTACAGAGCCACACTGCAACAGCATGAACAAACGCTCACCAACGAGCATGTACGTAAAACAAAATGTGTGTGTGTAGTACAGGTAACTGAGGGAAATGAGGGATACAAAGTATATTGAAATCAGGTGCTGTCACGCCCTGGTCTTAGTATTTTGTGTTTTTTTGGTAGGTATAGGGTTTGTGGCTTAGTGGGGGTATCTAGCATAGTCTATGGCTGTCTGGAGTGGTTCTCAATCAGAGGCAGGTGTTTATCGTTGTCTCTGATTGGGAACCATATTTAGGCAGCCATATTCTTTGAGTGTTTCGTGGGTGATTGTTCCTGTCTCTGTGTTTGTTTGCACCAGATAGGCTGTATAGGTTTTCACGGTCCGGTTTTTGTATTGTTCGTTTTTTTTCATCGTCATTAAACATGTATCAAGAACACCACGCTGCATTTTGGTCTGCCTCTCCTTCACCTCAAGAAAACCGTTACAGGTGCTTCCACACAGGCGTGGTTCCTGAGTTAATTAAGCAATTAACATCCCATCATGCTTAGGGTCAAGTATAAAAATGCCCAGTTGCTACCATGGCTAGAAGAAGAGATCTCGGTGACTTTAAAAGAGGGTTCTCAAAGCACAATAGGAGGTGTGTGGTGTGGTGTGTGTGTGTCACCAGATCTCAACCCAATTGAACACTTATGGGAGATTCTGGAGCAGCGCCTGAGACAGCGTTTTCCACCACCATCTTGTGGAAGAATGGTGTTGTGTCCCTCCACTAGAGTTCCAGACACTTGTAGAGTCTATACCAAGGTGCATTGGAGCTGTTCTAGCGGCTCGTGGTGCCCAGTGCACAATTAAGACACTATATGTTGGTGCTTCCTTTATTTTTAGCACTTACCTGTAATATGTCAATTTATTCACAGTCCCATTTTATAGTCCCAGCAATAGACTAGCATCCTGTCCAGGGGGTGTACTACATCAAGCTGTACTCACGCTACAGAAACCAGAGATACAGTATGCTCCTGCTCCTATGAGCCATTCCAGTTCACGCCAGCCAAGGCTTGTGTAAGGCTACTAACTATGAATGTGAGTGTGGCTGTGTGGCATGGCATTCATTCCAACACCTCTGGGTAGAGCAGACCAAACTCAAAAGGATTGCGCTGGCACAGAGCGTCATAGAGAACAACAGTGGAATAAAAATATCTAACCTCCGATTCCTACAAAAATTACCATTAATTATAATCCACATAATAATTCACATTTCCTGTTACTGCAGGATTATTTTCCTGCTGTGAGAAGCAGGGTCAAATTAAGATTAATTAAGTGCATCTGTATAGTGTCTGGTGCAGTCAACATTCCCTTTGGGCATATTGCTCATTGCATGGCACCACTCTGCAATGCAAACAGAAATGGACTCCTCCACTTCTCCACTTCTGCTGCCTGCTGTGCAGTGTAACTCCCTCATACACTCTCAGTCAGGGTAACAGAATGCAGAGCGATGGGGAGGGGGGATATCAAAGGAACCAGAACATTCAAGGTTCCTCTTTGATGGTTATTCCGAGCGTATACGTCTGTCAATACTCCAGGGGCCCCGTGGCACAGGTTGCTTATTAGTGGCTCTGGGCTCCCAAAGTTCAATAAAACATCAGCTGCTAGGGAGGACCCTACAGGCCCCTACAGATGGTCAGTCCCCTGGCACTGCCTCTGGTCAAAACACACCCATCAGGCATTCATCCTCTCCCACCTCTCTCTCTCTCTTCCTTTTTTCATTTTTTTCTCTCTCTTTTTCTCTCTCTCTCCCTCCTGCCTCGAGGCACAGTAGGAAGATGTCAGTGAAATGGGGTGACTGTGGAGTTCAAAGCAATTTAAGGCATTTCTATTCAGTCCTCCGAGGATAAACTCAATCTCTCAGAACAGTGGAGCATCTTCAATGCCTCAAGGGCTTCGCTCCCCCATACAATGGCACCTTCAATTTTCCCCCTCTCTTTACTTGAGTAATACAGTTGGAGAAGTGGAGAAACACCTTCAACAGCATCAGGTACATCGTAAGTCTACTTTTTAGTCAACTGTCTTGAGTCTTTTGTTGATGTGTGGGATACTTTCCCCTTCCTGTCTCTTACCTGTAACATGCAGTAGAGCAGTGCTTGACTTGGACGGAAATAGGTACCGGTTAAAAAACAAAACCATTTTTTGATTGTTGGAGATAAAAGACTGTAAAAACACCAGGAAATATATATATATATATGTTCCATGGTTGGACATAAAAGACTGTGAAAACACCAGGAAATATATATATATGTTCCATGGTTGGACATAAAAGACTGTGAAAACACCAGGAAATATATATATATGTTCCATGGTTGGACATAAAAGACTGTAAAAACACCAGGAAATATATATATATATATGTTCCATGGTTGGACATAAAAGACTGTGAAAACACCAGGAAATATATATATATATATGTTCCATGGTTGGACATAAAAGACTGTGAAAACACCAGGAAATATATATATATGTTCCATGGTTGGACATAAAAGACTGTAAAAACACCAGGAAATATATATATATATATGTTCCATGGTTGGACATAAAAGACTGTGAAAACACCAGGAAATATATATATATATATATATATATGTTCCATGGTTGGACATAAAAGACTGTGAAAACACCAGGAAATATATATATATATATGTTCCATGGTTGGACATAAAAGACTGTGAAAACACCAGGAAATATATATATATATATGTTCCATGGTTGGACATAAAAGACTGTGAAAACACCAGGAAATCAGCTCCAAGTAATTTTCATTTTGAAATCTGTTTCCAAGTATTCCCACACATAGTAGAGAGACGTGATTATATACAAATGTAAACAAGGTTTGAAATGATTGTTTTAGTCAAATATTATATCTGTTTGGGCAACTTACAGTCTACAAATGATTAGTAATTATGTTCCGGCCCCCTGACCATCCACTCAATAAAAGAAACAGCCTGCGGCTGAATCTAGTTGATGATCCCTGCAGTAAAGCAACCTCCCTCAATGTTTTTCCCCATAATGTCCTTTTTCCTTTGCCGTGAACAAAGGTGAGTGGTGACTTCACTTGATGTATTAGCAGGTTCTTTTCCAATTTAAACTCAGACTGGTGGTTATTATATTATTACAAATCCTCAGTGTAGCTCTGTACTCACCTCTACCCTTGTTGAAGGTGGCAGGGCCCAACTATTGCCGGTAAACAAGCAACTTTATCAAATAATGTACAAAAAAATATATTTTTCACTCAAAGGAATTGTATTCCCTTACAACGTTGGCTATGGTGAATACTTACTATGAAGAACTAGGACCACGTGTGTTTGCAACAGCTTATCTCTACAGTATTACCTATGACCTGTCCTCAAATCTCCACAACCTAATTCAGAACATGAAGAGCTTGTGGAAGGAGCCATCCGTGCCTATCGCTCAATGAATCCCTGAGAATATTCCTCTGTAGGTTTGTGCTTCTTTCTCTTATTGGCTCAGCAGGTCACTACAGTGTGTGTTGTTAAAGTTGGACAGCCCTGGAAAGTACATGTGGACACTAATGACAATACAGTCAACAGGGCTAAAAACAGCCTCTATCAAACAGCAACTGTCTGTGTCTGCACACCATGCCCTTGGAGAAGCACAGACCGATATGATTGGACAAAGCAGATACATCACTTTCCCTTGTTCTAAGCCGACATGCGTTTTAATGGAACACTTTATCCTAATGGCCAGAGCTGTGCACAGGTTCTCTCCGGGGTAGGATGTGTGTCTGTGCAGTCCAAAGGGCCTCTGGGCCCAATAAAAGCTTCACCTCCTTTCCGTAATGACTTCCTTGTCTATTGCAAATTACAGTCATTCCATATAATTGCTTAGATTGTAAATTACAACAAGAAGCGTTCACTTCTTGCAGGCCAAGCTTGGTCAGAGTATCTTTATTGAAATATGTCAATGTGTTATTTGCTCTCGTTAATCTAATATCCTGATAGTCACACATTGTTCAAGTCTGAAGCAGGATGTACCGTGACAAGGGTAGGTGTCACGGCCGTTGTTCAAGGAAGACCAAGGTGCAGTGTGGTGAGCGTACATTTTCTTTTATAAAATGTCGTCAACAGAACAAGAAATAACAAAAACGACCTTGACGCTTACAAGGGCTATAGTGCCCCTAACAAAGATAACTTCCCACAAAGACAAAAGGGAAAAGGCTGCCTAAGTATGATTCCCAATCAGAGACAACGATAGACAGCTGTCCCTGATTGAGAACCATACCCAGCCAAAACATAGAAATACAAAAACATAGAAAACTGAACATAGAATGCCCACCCAAATCACACCCTGACCAAACCAAAGAGACATAAAAAAGGCTCTTTAAGGTCAGGGCGTGACAGTACTACCCCCCCCCCAAGGTGCGGACTCCGGCCGCAAAACCTGAACCTATAGAGGAGGGTCCGGGTGGGCATCTATCCGTGGTGGCGCCCCTGGTGCGGGACGTAGACCCCGCTCCACCTCTAGCTCACCCCACTTTGGTGGCGCCTCTGGTGCGGGGACCCTCGTCGCCTACCCCGGACTGGGGACCCTCGTAGCGGGCCCCTGACTGGGAACCCTCATTGCTGGCCCCGGCCTGGGGACCTTCGCTGCGGGCTCCGGACACTCGCTGCGGTCTCCGGACTGGGGACCCTCGCTGGAGGCTCCGGACTGGGGACCCTCGCTGGAGGCTCCGGACTGGGGACCCTCGCTGGAGGCTCCGGACTGGGGACCCTCGCTGGAGGCTTTATGCCATGGATCATCACAGGAGGCTTCGTGCCATGGATCATCACAGGAGGCTTCGTGCCATGGATCATCACAGGAGGCTTCGTGCCATGGATCATCACAGGAGGCTTCGTGCCATGGATCATCACAGGAGGCTTCGTGCCATGGATCATCACAGGAGGCTTCGTGCCATGGATCATCACAGGAGGCTTCGTGCCATGGATCATCACAGGAGGCTTCGTGCCATGGATCATCACTGTAGGCTTTGTGCCATGGATCATCACTGTAGGCTTTGTGCCATGGATCATCACAGGAGACTTCGTGCCATGGATCATCACAGGAGGCTTTGTGCCATGGATCATCACAGGAGGCTTCGTGCCATGGATCATCACAGGAGGCTTCGTGCCATGGATCATCACTGTAGGCTTTGTGCCATGGATCATCACTGTAGGCTTTGTGCCATGGATCATCACTGGAGTGAGGAGACGTATGGGCAGCCTGGTGCGTGGAGCTGCCACAGGGCTCACCAGGCTGGGGAGACATACAGGAGGCCTGGTTCTGGGAGCAGGCACAGGACTCACCAGGCTGGGGAGACATACTGGAGGCTTGGTTCTTGGCGGTAAGCACGAGGAGTTGGCTCAGGTCTCCAACCTGACTCGGCCAATCTCCCTGTGTGCTCCCCCCCCCAAAAAAATTGGGGGGCTGCCTCTCGTGCCTGCGTCATTGCCGTGACTCCTGGTATCGTTGTCGTTCCTCCCTTGCTACTTCTGCCTTTTTCCATGGCAGGGTCTTGTCCCCTGCCATAACCTGCTCCCATGTCCAAGATGTCCTCCACTCTCTTCTCCCGGGCCCAGGATCCATGCTCCTACTGGCCACACTGCTTGGTCTTTTGGTGGTGGGAAGTTCTGTCACAGCCGTTGTTCAAGGAAGACCAAGGTGCAGCGTGGTGAGCGTAAATGTTATTTTATTTAGTAAAATGTCGACAACAAAACAAGAAATAACAAAAACAACCGTGACGCTTGCAAGGGCTATAGTGCCCCTAACAAAGACAACTTCCCACAAAGACAAAAGGGAAAAAGGCTACCTATAGACAGCTGTCCCTGATTGAGAACCATACCCGGCCAAAACATAGAAATACAAAAACAAAGAAAACAGAACATAGAATGCCCATCCAAATCACACCCTGACCAAACCAAATAGAGACATAAAAAGGCTCTCTAAGGTCAGGGCGTGACAGTAGGACAATGTTACCTGACACAAGTTTGTACTGTACACCTGAGCATCCATGATTGAACCCCCAGAGCTGTCCTGGGTCTTTATTGATTCTAACACTGGGGATATCCTGAATTGAATTGTATGGGGTATGGGGTATAGCGATTAAGAGCTTTGGGCCAGTAACCGAAAGGTCGCTGGTTGGTCAAATCCCAGAGCCGACTAGGTGAAAAATCTGCCGATGTGTCCGTGAGCAAGGCACTTAACCCTAATTGCTCCTGTAAGTAGCTCTGGATAAGAGTGTCTGCTAAATGACTAAGTAAGTTACTGTCCTTAGGAGACCACTTCCATAGTACAGTTCAACCCTCCAGCTTTGCCATAATTAGAGGGGGCTTTCCTTAGCTTGGTATCCAAGCTGATTTCACTATATTTTACTGTTGTTTCAAGTGAAATAATGTTGAGGACAGTGTTGAGTCTGGTTTAACCAGGCTAGTTGTCACTAACTTGCCACATATCAATGGTGCTGTAGCATCCACAATGACTTGTCTCAGAGTTGTGATGATAGTCTCTGGGGAGCTATCATTAAGGCACTGTCTGATTGCCGTCACTAACACAGAGAGGCTGCTGCCTACATACAGACTTCAAATAATTGGCCAACTTAATAAATGGATCACTAAGTCACTTTAATAATGCCACTTTAATAATGTTTACATATCTGGCATTACTCATCTCATATCATCTCATATACCGTATTTTATACCATCTATTGCACTTTCCCTATGCTGCTCTGTCAGTGCTCATCCATATATTTATATGTATATATTCTTATTTCATTCCTTACTTAGATGTGTGTGTATTAGGTAGTTGTTGTGGAATTGTTAGATTACATGTTAGATATTGCTGCACTTTCGGGACTAGAAGCACAAGCATTTCGCTACAGTCGCAATAACATTTGCTAACCATGTGTATGTGACCAATAAAATTGGATTTGATTTTGATTGTGCACCCCAAGCAGTTACCTAGGATCCTCTGCTCCAAATCACAGTGGAATCGATTACCAGACCAACAGAGCCACTTTATCTCAAGAACTGACGTAAATGCATTAAATAATAATGTCCTCGTTTTCTTGTTAAAAATGGTATTGGTGTAATGATGACTCACTTAACCAGAATGTCTAAATTTCCCCTGTGCCCAAATACATAAAACAGTCATCCTTTCCCATTCTCCACAGTCAATCACAATTCCACCTGAACCTGAGTAGTTTATCTCTCTGTCTCAGCGCCATCATTTCCTTCAAGTCAGAAGTTCAGGAGAAGTGTGGCAGTTTTAGGAGATACTGCCCTGTTATATTCTCCTTTGACTGTCCTCATACCTTTCTTTGCTCTCCTTTTTAAGAATTTATACAATATTGTCTGACATTTTAATGAAAATTGTTTTGTGAGGGATTGTGAGTGAAAACATATAGTCACCACCAAAAGTAGACAGTATGTGTCAAATATGTGTCAGATATTAGTAAAAAATGGCCCCAGTCCGTAGCACAGCTTGATCATATTGTTATGTTACATCTTCCATTGACCTTTTCACAATTATATCCAATACTGTGTGACCTCTATACCTGACAGAGAGTCTGAGTTAACTTTGACATTTCATTGAAAAGTATTCTTCAGGATTGAGAGGGAAAACATATTGTGAATTAGAACCTTTACCTGTTCACCTTCCCCCAGCCTCGTGGTTAGAGCACTGGGCCAGTAACTGAAAGGTTACAAGTTCAAATCCCTGAGATGACAAGGTAAAAATCTGTTGTTCTGCCCCTGAACAAGGCAGTTAGCTCACTGTTCCTAGGCCGTCATTGTAAATAAGAATATGTTCTTAATAACTAACTTTCCTAGTTAAATAAAGGTTTAAAAAAATGTTTGATAAACAATAAAAAAACAACTCAAAAATCTTTGGGTATCTGTGAGTTTAACCATATACTACATTGCAGAGCTGAGCTGCATATGAATCTAACCAATCCCCATACACCGTCTGCTGGCCCTCTCTCATGAGTAACGGGGAGCTATTGTATAGTGAGAACAGGATGAGACCCTCATGGGTTAGAATACTCCAGGAACAAGGAATACAGGAATTTCCCACTGGTAATATACATACAAACACAGCCATCAGTGTGCTGAGACTGTATAATTAGGATCTCAATGATTCTAAACAGTGGTTCTACAGAGTAATATTACAAATGTTCCATATTGTTATCACTCACTTTCAAACTAATTTGTTGATGGAAAAAAAATGTCCTAAAATGTTTATGCTTGAATCAAGATAGTTATTATTTGGTACACATCTTAAACTTTGAAATACAGAACCAGTCAAAGGTTTGGACACACTCATTCAAGGGTTTTTCTTTATTTGTACTATTTTCTACATTGTAGAATAATAGTGAAGACATCAAAACTATGACATAACACACATGGAATCATGTAGTAACCAAAAAAGTGTTAAACAAATAAAAAAATATGTTCGATTTTAGATTCTTCAAAGTAGCCACCCTTTGCCTTGATGACAGGTTTGCACACTTTCGGTATTCTCTCAACCAGCTTCACCTGGAATGCTTTTCCAACAGTCTTGAAGGAGTTCCCACATATGCTGAGCACTTGTTGGCTGCTTTTCTTCACTCTGCGATCCAACTCATCCCAAACCAGGACAGGTCATCTGATGCAGCACTCCATCACTCTCCTTCTTGGTCAAATAGCCCTTACACAGCCTGGAGGAGAGGACCAAGCATGCCCCCATTCTCATCGACGGGGCTGCAGTGGAGCAGGTTGAGAGCTTCAAGTTCCTTGGTGTCCACATCACCAACAAACTAACATGGTCCAAGCACACCAAGACAGTTGTGAAGAGTGAAGCGACAAAACCTATTCCCCCTCAGGAGACTGAAAAGATTTGTCATGGGTCCTCAGATCCTCAAAAGGTTCTACAGCTGCACCATAGAGAGCACCCTGACTGGTTGCATCACTGCCTGGTATGGTAACTGCTCGGCCTCCCGCCGCACGACACTACAGAGGGTAGTGTGAACGTCCTGCCATCCAGGACCTCTATACCAGGCAGTGTCAGAGGAAGGCCGGAAAATTGTCAAAGACTCCAGCCACCCTAGTCATAGACTGTTCTCTCTGCTACCGCACGGCAAGCAGTACTGGAGCGCTAAGTCTAGGTCCAAGAGGTTTCTAAACAGCTTCTACCCAAATCAAATCAAATGTATTTATATAGCCCTTCGTACATCAGCTGATATCTCAAAGTGCTGTACAGAAACCCAGCCTAAAACCCCAAACAGCAAGCAATGCAGGTGTAGAAGCACGGTGGCTAGGAAAAACTCCCTAGAAAGGCCAAAACCTAGGAAGAAACCTAGAGAGGAACCAGGCTATGTGGGGTGGCCAGTCCTCTTCTGGCTGTGCCGGGTGGAGATTATAACAGAACATGGCCAAGATGTTCAAATGTTCATAAATGACCAGCATGGTCCAATAATAATAAGGCAGAACAGTTGAAACTGGAGCAGCAGCACGGCCAGGTGGACTGGGGACAGCAAGGAGTCATCATGTCAGGTAGTCCTGAGGCATGGTCCTAGGGCTCAGGTCCTCCGAGAGAGAGAAAGAGAGAAAGAGAGAATTAGAGAGAGCACACTTAAATTCACACAGGACACCGAATAGGACAGGAGAAGTACTCCAGATATAACAAACTGACCCTAGCCCCCCGACACATAAACTACTGCAGCATAAATACTGGAGGCTGAGACAGGAGGGGTCAGGAGACACTGTGGCCCCATCCGAGGACACCCCCGGACAGGGCCAAACAGGAAGGATATAACCCCACCCACTTTGCCAAAGCACAGCCCCCACACCACTAGAGGGATATCTTCAACCACCAACTTACCATCCTGAGACAAGGCTGAGTATAGCCCACAAAGATCTCCGCCACGGCACAACCCAAGGGGGGGGGGCGCCAACCCAGACAGGATGACCACATCAGTGAATCAACCCACTCAGGTGACGCACCCCCTCCAGGGACGGTATGAGAGAGCCCCAAGCCATAACACTCCTGAACATCTAATCAAATGGCTACCCAGAGTATTTGCATTGCCCCCCCTCCCCCTCTTCCACACCGCTTCTACTCTCTGTTGTTATCATGTATGCATAGTCACTTTAACAACTCTACCTACATGTACATACTACCTCAACTAACCGGTGCCCCTACACATTGACTCTGTACCAGTACATATATAGTCTCGCTATTGTTATTTTAGTGCTGCTCTTTAATTTCTTGTTACTTTTCCTTATTATTCTTATCCGTATTTGTTTTAAACTGCATTGTTGGTTAGGGGCTCGTAAGTAAGCATTTCACTGTTGTATTCGGCGCATGAGACTAATAACATTTGATTTGATTTGATGTGTGTTGGGTCATTATATTGTTGAAAAACAAATGATTGTCCCATTAAGCGGAAATCATATGGGATGGCGTATCGCTGCAGAATGCTGTGGTAGCCATGCTGGTTAAGCGTGCCTTAAATTCTAAATATATCACTGACGGTGTCACCAGTAAAGTACCCCCACACCATCACACCTCTTCCTCCATGCTTCACAGTGGGAATCACACATACAGAGATCATCCGTTCACCTACTCTGCGTCTCACAAATGTTGGACTCATCAGACCAAAGGACAGATTTCCACCGGTCTAATGTCCATTGCTCGTGTTTCTTGGCCCAAGCAAGTCTCTTATTATTATTTGTGACCTTTAGTAGTGGTTTCTTTGCAGCAGTTCAACCATGAAGGCCTGATTCACACAGTCTCCTCTGAACAGTTGATGTTGAGATGTGTCTGTTACTTGAACTCAGTGAAGCATTTATTTGGGCTGCAATTTCTGAGGCTGGTAACTCTAATGAACTTATCCTGTGCAGCAGAGCTAACTCTGGGTCTTCGTTTCCTGTGGCGATCCTCATGAGAGCCAGTTTCATCATAGCGCTTGATGGTTTTTGCGACTGCACTTGAAGAAACTTTCTACGTTCTTGACATTTTCTGGCTTGACTGACCTTCATGTGTTAATGTAGTGATGGACTGTTGTTTCCCTTTGCATATTTCAGCTGTTCTTGCCAAGTCTCTCCTTCGAGTCTTCACTATTGAGAGCAGGAACTGCCACAGGGTTTCAAACATCTTTCAGCATCTTCTATTTCTTTTTGACTTTGCCAAATAACCGATCTTACTCTGGGTCCTTTATTCAAAGAACCACAGACTGTGTGGAATTGCCTGAGTGAAATACAATTAAAAAGCCATTAGTGTTTTTTTATTCACTTCCTTTTTGATGAGACAGAGAGAGATGGAGAGAGATTCTGTAACGATGCTTAATTGATTTTCATTATTAGCCTGCAGTACACAATTGGTTTACTTTGTTAGTTATATTGTCCTCACTGCAGCTTCACGACAGTATAGTGCAGCCCTTTTATAGTGAGATAACATCATTTTGTAAACAACATTTCACCGGTGTCAAATATGCATGATTTTGAAGCGAAGCAATGCAACAATCAGGCCTACTTTATATTTTATTTTTGTTTCTCTGACTTTCTTACTTACCAGTCTGCGGAGCATCATCATGTATCAATAATGATAATTTACTGCCACCGTGTGGAGATAAGTTAGGGGTGCGAGTTATTGAAAACTGATATAAAATATTTTATTAGCTTTGGTTTTTATTAAGCTGTGCAGATCATGTATGTCTTCTGATAACCCGGTAATGCAAATTAATACGCAGGATTATTTTATTTTACAGTGAGAGTGACCACATTATTTAATGTATGGGATGGGGACCAGGCTTTGAGTAATGCACTTTTCTTGCATTTTCCCTCCATACCGGTAGATGGTACTATTTTTCTGTGTTGACAGGCATCTGTGTCACCAGCTGCCCTTCTTTCAGATTTGTTTACTTCACCGTCATTTCAATGGCGGAACACTGAAAAAAAGCATTTGAGAGCGGTCAGATTTCGGATATATTGTTCTAGTTACGAACGAGCTGAGTACTTACATTTATCATCTTGGCTAGCTAACATAGTGAACGAATCGTTTTGTCCCAATATTTCTCTTAGTAAACCTTCTGGCTGGGGCATTTCCATCAATTAAAGCACGAGATCCCCGAAATGGCAGATAACAACACAGGTGGGAGAGTGACTAGCTTGCTAGCTAATATGTGTTAACTAAAGTGGCATGCTAACGCGGTTATTTCTATCTTGCTAACTGTACGGATAGCTAGCTAGTACAAACACTAGTTTTAATCATCCACCAGCATTTACATGGGCTTTACATTTAACCAACCATCGGTTGTTTGCTAGCTGATATTAGCAAACGCCAGTGTTGCTAGCTAGCTATCCTTCCAGTGTCCTTGCGCTGGCTGCGTTTGTAGCTAACTAGCTATGAATTTATATTGACTAACTAAACATGCCAATAAACAACTATTTAGTTAGCTAGCTAGTTAGTTGTTAATTGTGTCACGTGTGCCAACATTTGCACACTCGACTACCTATTCACTAGCTTGCTAGTTCCCAAACTTGTCATGTCAACAATCTTGACTAGCGTGTCATGAATGCTAACTGTCAACACACGCCCACCAGAATTTGGACCTAGCTAGCTTACGTTAACTAACTTGGTTTAACATTATGTTATGGCTTGGCAGCAAACAGTTGGCATTATTAGCTAGCTAAATGGGCTGTGTATATATATATATATATATATATATATATATATATATATATATATATATATATATATATATATATATATATATATATATATATATATATATATTTTTTATTCAAGTCAAGCATGATAACACTTCTTCCTCTGGGATTTCAGACCAAGAAAAAGCAATAGCTGCAAATGCGTTGGAGGCGTTTACGGTAACATTTATTTACCATCAACAGTTTGCTGCAAATTGTGCAATCCTAGGGAGTTGGCCAACTTGGCTACAACTCCATCTATCAAACCTATCTGATTTATGTTTGTTTACATTTACATATATTTGTTTACATTGTTGATGTTTACATTTGTTGATGTTTACATTTGTTGATGTTTACATTTGTTGATGCAAC
The DNA here is from genome assembly GCF_057628025.1 of Oncorhynchus mykiss. Classification (NCBI taxonomy): domain Eukaryota; kingdom Metazoa; phylum Chordata; class Actinopteri; order Salmoniformes; family Salmonidae; genus Oncorhynchus; species Oncorhynchus mykiss. Next base: position 12,063,017 of record NC_143023.1, read on the forward strand.
TATTCACAAGTTTTTTTGTTACATTTGTTGATTTTAATTTGTTTACTCACAGGCTGGAAACTATGAGGAATCTTTGAAACACCTTGGAAAGCTGCAAGAGTTGAACAAGGAGGACTACAAGATTGCTTTGAATAAAGCAATAGCTGAATTCTACAAGAGCGGCCAAACCACCACATGCACCCTGAAGCAGACTCTTATTGCAATGAAAAACCAGGTGACTATCGTTGAAACCTTTTATCCAGTCTCTCAATGACACGCCAAATAAATGTTACACATATTCTAGTATCGTTGATTCCTGTTTTAAATGTCTTGATTCTTGATGAATATATTCACAGATGCACACAATAGTTCATTAAGTTGGCTAATACTTAACATTCATGCATCTTTTTTGTCTATCAAGGTTCACACTTCAATGGAGGATATTGATGGTTTGGATGATGTAGAAAACAGTCTTCTCTACTACAATCAAGCAATCATTCACTACCACATGAGACAGTACTCCGAAGCTATTGCTATTGGAGAGAGGCTGTACCAGTTTCTGGAGCCGTTTGGTAGGTTTTGGTGTTTTTATATGGACAGTCGTATTTGTCAGACTATAAGCTCTTGTCAGAGAACACAAACATTGATATGTATTGCATGACTACACAGTACACACACTCACACGCACACACTTAGTCACAGCAACTGGCAATGTTCCTGATGAATTGGCCTTTGCAGCCCAACAGTTTAGCTTGATGGTGTTATTTGTCCTAGAAGAGAAGTTTGCTCTGGCGGTCTGCTTCTTGCTGGTGGATCTGTACCTGCTAACGTACCAGCCAGAGAAGGCCCTCCATCTCCTTGCTGTGCTGGAGAAACTGTCTGTACAGGGAAATAACAAGAACGGCAAAGGGGAGGTACGTGTCCCTCTAAAGAGGGGTGTGCTAGCATGCATCATTCTCAGGTGTCATGTTTCTGACTTTGACCCATGATGTTCTGATGTTTGTTACTGTGCTCATGTATGTTGAATGTTATTTTCCACCTCATGGAGAAAGGACTGTTCTTCCTAATCAGATATGTTATTATTAGTGGCAAGTGTAAGGTTCTTGTGTTGACGGAAAAGATGTGCTGCTTGCGTGTGTACTCACATTGAGGTTGTCTGTCATGTCCAGGTAATATTTCAGGCACAGTGCAAGTTCTACATTCACAGGGACCCGGTAGTGGAGGCAGCAGACTTCATTCAGGATAATCTCAGGGAGCTTACTGGAGGACAGGTTACTAAAATATACTTCAGGCGCTTACACACTGACACAACATTGATAAACAAACACAGAATTGAATAGGTGTGATTTGGCGGTTGGAGCGTTGGTCAATGTTGGGTCAGTGTAAAGGTGTCTTTAGAACCAAACACAACACACTCCTACTTTGGGTGTCCACATAATTTTTGTCTGCCCCAAAAAAATATCTTACTGAGGTTATGCAGTTACGCTAGTTACATCTGAGTGCAGGCTATTTTACTAATGGTTTTAAACTTCACTTACTATGAGAAAACATTTGAATTCTATATTTTCTTAATGCAATGTGGTTATTTTCAAACGTTGGTGTCTATCTTGATATTGCAGAGTGTCAACAGCGCCAACAAAGATGGTCGGAACCAGAAGGCAGAGTTCATTGGCATGATCGAAGCGGCAAAATCCAAAATGCACCAGGTGCGTTTAACACCAGTCCTTTTCCTGAGGTGGAGGAAATGAAGACGGAAAAGCAGCTTTTGAATTGCTGCTTTTGTTTCACACTTGTCCTTTTTCCCGTCCACAGTACAAAGTGCGAGCGTACATTCAGATGAAGTCATCAAAGGCCTGCAAAAGGGAGATCAAGTCTGTGATGAACACAGCAGGGAATGTGAGTCATGATGTTTGTGTTGCTAAACACATTACTAAACTAGCCTGGTTCCAGGTCTGTTTGTGCTGTCTTACCAACTCCTATGGTCAATGGCGTGACAATGACCATAGGAGTTGGAAAGATGGCACGAAATGATCTGGAACCAGGTTTTTAAACTGGCTTACTAAACCTGTTCTCTCCCAAACATCCCCTTCCTACCTTTCCCTGCTTCGGTCGAATGCACTGATTGTAAGTCGTTTTGGATGAGAGCATCTGCTAAATGACTAGAATGTCAATGTTTCCATGCCAACCTGTGTTTCCTTCCTCTCCCACTAGTCTGCTTCCTCACTCTTCCTCAAGAGTAACTTTGAGTACCTGAGAGGAAACTACCGCAAAGCAGTGAAGCTCTTAAACAGCTCCAACATCGCAGAGCACCCTGGGGCCATCAAAACAGGTACGTTTAGACCCCTGTTTACCTGGTTATACATCCAACATAGTTGTTGGACCGTGCTGGAAAAGACAATGTAAAAGTATAAATCTGATTCAGGACTATATGGATCAGGTTGTCTAGATGGTGTGAAAAGGGTTTAGGACTGTCCTGTTAGCGACAGAGCACAATTGAGTATTACCTATATCAGGTGTTCCCAAACTGGGGTACACGCAATGCCGTCGGGGGTACGCCAAGTAAATGTGATTCACATTTAAAAAAATAAAAAATGTAAACTGCTTTTATTTTTTCCAATGGGTCTATACATTTGGGTGAGGGTCTTTTTCTGCTCTTGAGTAGCCTAGTTTCAATGACAGAAATACAATGAAACCATCTAGTGTTCAGTGAAATAACAACACAATGTCAAATACAGGTAGCCTAGTTAAATAATGAACATCCAATCACATTAACCGTTACTTTCTCGCGGGAAACCTTCACTCCTGCCAGACATTTAGAAACGAAACATGACAATTTGAAAAATAAACCACAGGAGTTTTTTGAGCGAGAATAAAGACTACTTTTGAGTAGTAAGACATGTATAAAAGCAACAGATACCATTAATAAGAAGGGCTAGAAGTGTCTTATATGGTGAGCTACTGAGTGCCTAGGACAGGCAAGCCCCATACTATTGTGGTGAACTTAATTCTTCCTACGGCCTCGGATATATCTGGGACAATGCTGGGGGAAAAGGCCCCCAAAACTATACAGACAATGTCATCATCAAACAACACTGTTTCACAGCGCATCAGTGACATGGCAGGAGATGTTTAAAAACAATTACTGCTTCGCATACAAGCCAGTGAATTCTATGCGTTACAGCTGGATAAGTCAACAGACATGGTGGGCCTGGCACAGCTCCTGGTATATGTCTGTTACAGCTGGATGAGTCAACAGACATGGCGGGCCTGGCACAGCTCCTGGTATATGTCTGTAACAGCTGGATGAGTCAACAGACATGTCTGTTACGTTTATGGGGGTCAATTAAGGAAGACATCCCCTTCTACAAACTACTGGAAACCAGGACAACAGGATAGGATATTCTTAAAGTACTGGACAGCTTTGTGACATCAAATGGACTTTGGTGGTCAAGATGTGTTGGTATCTGTACTGATGGCGCAAAAGCCATGACAGGGAGACATAGCGGAGTGGTAACGCGCGTGCAAGCAGTTGCTCCCGACGCCACTTGGGTACACTGCAGCATCCACGAGAGGCTCTTGGGTACACTGCAGCATGCACCGAGAGGCTCTTGGGTACACTGCAGCATGCACCGAGAGGCTCTTGGGTACACTGCAGCATGCACCGAGAGGCTCTTGGGTACACTGCAGCATCCACCGAGAGGCTCTTGGGTACACTGCAGCATGCACCGAGAGGCTCTTGGGTACACTGCAGCATGCACCGAGAGGCTCTTGGGTACACTGCAGCATCCACCGAGAGGCTCTTGGGTACACTGCAGCATGCACCGAGAGGCTCTTGGGTACACTGCAGCATGCACCGAGAGGCTCTTGGGTACACTGCAGCATGCACCGAGAGGCTCTTGGGTACACTGCAGCATGCACCGAGAGGCTCTTGGGTACACTGCAGCATCCACCGAGAGGCTCTTGGGTACACTGCAGCATGCACCGAGAGGCTCTTGGGTACACTGCAGCATGCACCGAGAGGCTCTTGGGTACACTGCAGCATGCACCGAGAGGCTCTTGGGTACACTGCAGCATGCACCGAGAGGCTCTTGCTGCCATAGGAATGCCTGACAGCTTGAAAGACGTTTTGGACACTACAGTGAAAATGGTTAACTTTGTTAAAGAAAGGCCCCTGAACTCTCGTGTATTTTCTGCATTATGAAATTATATGGGCAGGGACCATGTAACGCTTTTACAACATACAGCTGGTTATCAAGGGGCAAAGTATTGGCATGTTTTTTTAAAATTGAGAGACGAGCTTAAAGTTCTCTTTACTGACCATAATTTTCACTTGTCTGACCGCTTGTATGATGACGAGTTTCTCACATGACTGGCCTATCTGGGTGATGTTTTTTCTAGGCTGAATGATCTGAATCTAGGATTACAGGGACTCTCCACAACTATATTCAATGTGCGGGACAAAATTGAGGCTATGATTAAAGAAGTTGGAGCTCTTCTCTGTCTGCTTTAACAAGGACAACACACAGGTCTTTCCATCATTGTTAGATTTTGTTGTGAGCAAATTAACTCAAGCTTACAGACAATGTCAAATGTGATATAGCGAAGCACCTTAGTGAGTTGGGTGCGCAATTACACAGGTACTTTCCTAAGATGGACGACACAAACAATTGAATTTGTTATCCCTTTCATGCTGCGCCTCTAGTCCACTTACTGATATCTGAACTAGAGAGCCTCATCAAAATTGCAACAAGCGGTTCTGTGAAAATTGAATTTAATCAGAAGCCACTGCCAGATTTCTGGATAGGGCTGCACTCAGAGTTTCTTGCCATGGAAAATCATGCTGTTAAGACACTGATGCCTTTTGCAACCACGTACCTATGTGAGAGTGGATTCTCAGCCCTCATGAAAACTAAATACAGACACAGACTGTGTGTGGAAAATGATTTAAGACGGAGACTCTCTCCAATACAACCCAACATTGCAGAGTTATGTGCATCCTTTCAAGCACACCCTTCTCATTAACTTGTGGTGAGTTTTTCACAATTCTCGATTAACAAATGAAGTTTATATGTAAGAAAGCTAAATTATTGATTTGATTTGGTTTTGGTCCTATAAGAGCTCTTTGTCACTTCCCATGAGCCGCGTTGTGATGACAACTCACACTCATTCTCTGTTTAATAAATGTATCGTATAGTGTGTGTGTGTGTGTGGCAGGCTTACAATGATGGAAAAAAAACACCATTTGAGTGTGCTGACCCTGGTGCTAGAGGGGGGTACGCAGCTGGAGATTGAACGTTTGAAGGGGTACGGGACTATAAAAAGTTTGGGAGCCACTTCCCTATATGAAAGTGAACTTCCGCTAAATGTTCTGTCTTGTTTGTTTCTACCATCAGGGGAATGTGTGCGCTGTATGTTCTGGAACAACCTGGGTTGCATACACTTTGCCATGGGGAAACACAACCTAGGTATATTCTACTTCAAAAAGGCCCTGCAGGAGAACGACCACACGTGTGCACAGCTGGGGGACGGTGGGGCGACGGGGAACGGGCAATGTGAGTCAACAAACTGGGTTTAACGCCATTCAAAGCCACAAGACAGTTTCTCAGACACAGATTAAGCCTAGTCTTGGACTTAAGTATGTTAAATGCAGATTCTGACATCAAAATGGTATCTTAGTGCAGGACTAGTTTAATCTGTGTCCGGGAAGCTGGTCCTACATGTTTCTCCTGTCATTGTACGCCGACTAGCTCTGTTGTCTCTCTGTCCTTCCAGCTAAGCAGTTCTCGGGCATCCCCATGTGTGCGCTGCTAGCCAACAAGCGTTATGAGCTGCTGTATAACTGTGGGATCCAGCTGCTGCACATCGGCCGGCCCCTGGCGGCCTTCGACTGTCTGATGGATGCTGTGCAGGTGTACCACTCTAACCCTGGCCTCTGGTTACGGTTGGCTGAGTGCTGCATTGCTGCCAACAAGGGTGTGAGTTGTGATTTTTAAAAACACACTTACAAACACACGCACACTTGTTTTCTTACAGTGAAATAAAACTTAACAACATTCAAATGTTGCATTTTCTTATTTTTCCAGAGCTTAGAACAAGACAACAAGGGTCTTCCGAGTAAAAAGGGTATCGTTCAGGCCATCGTTGGGCAGGGCTACCATCGCAAGATCATCCTGGCATCACAGTCCACCCAGAACACAATCTACAGGTCAGTTTTCCCTCTCCCTATGGACCTAACCAGTGCTGTCCAGGAGATGGCGCTAAAACATTTGTTCACGTGGTAGTGATTGCTGAAATTAGAGGGTACTCTGAGACAACTCAAGATGTTGATCATTACTATATATCCATTAACCTCTTGGTTTACTCTTTCCTCTCCTAAATGTGGGTGTGTGTAGTGATGGGCAGTCTGCAGCCATTCCGGTGGCCAGTATGGAGTTTGCAGCGATCTGTCTGAGGAACGGCCTGGTCCTCCTCCCTGATCACCAGCAGCAGGAGAACAAGGCAGAGAACGGCTCCAAGACAACCAGCCAGTCAGGCAGCACAGAGAGCGGCTCAGAGAACAGCGACGCCTGCAGGTCAGTGTCTCATCTCACCCTGAGATTGGCTTGGTGCTAAAACATGCCTTGTCAAATCTATTTTTGTAGAGCACTGTGGTTAAGATTAGACTATTAACAAGGATTCAGCTCTCCATGTCCTCTTATAGAAGAAGAACTTTACAGGAAGTATCTTTCTTTCCATTTCCCCGACGTCCTTATCGTTGGTTTGACAGTGGGAAAGGTCAAGAAGGAGACAAGTTCCTTTCTGCAGCACCATCTTCACCTCTGAGGAAACAGGAGGTTGAAAACCTCAGGTAAGAGAGACCTCTCTACCCAGACCTTTCTGTTTCCCTTCCTGTCTCCCCCAGTCAGTTAATAATCCATTCTCCCCTTCCTGTCTCCCCCAGTCAGTTAATAATCCTTTCTCCCCTTCCTGTCTCCCCCAGTCAGTTAATAATCCTTTCTCCCCTTCCTGTCTCCCCCAGTCAGTTAATAATCCTTTCTCCCCTTCCTGTCTCCCCCAGTCAGTTAATAATCCTTTCTCCCCTTCCTGTCTCCCCCAGTCAGTTAATAAACCTTTCTCCCCTTCCTGTCTCCCCCAGTCAGCTAATAATCCTTTCTCCCCTTCCTGTCTCCCCCAGTCAGCTAATAATCCTTTCTCCCCTTCCTGTCTCCCCCAGTCAGCTAATAATCCTTTCTCCCCTTTCTGTCTCCCCCAGTCAGCTAATAATCCTTTCTCCCCTTCCTGTCTCCCCCAGTCAGCTAATAATCCTTTCTCCCCTTCCTGTCTCCCCCAGTCAGCTAATAATCCTCTCTCCCCTCTCTGTTGCCCTGGTCCTCCTGGGTCTCTGTTGCCCTGGTCCTCCTGGGTCTCTGTTGCCCTGGTCCTCCTGGGTCTCTGTTCTCTGGACTAATTGGACAAAGCTTGCCCTCCTTCCTTCTACTTTTCATTAGGAGGGGGTAGAGTTGGGGAGGGGTTAGGGTTGGGGAGGATGTGCTGAATGAAGGGCTGACCCCACAGGGAAAGTTTACGAGCAGCCCCGTCAACTACTTGGGTTTATTTCCTGGAATCCCTGAGTGTTCTGTTGCCAACCAGTGAGAGGCCTGGGAGGGACACGACCACTACAGTCCAGAATCTCCCCGCCTGCACTTCTCTTTAACCAAGAAAAATAATTGAAAGAACTGAATTTATTGTTTAATTAGTATTCATTTCAATATAGAATTAATTTCCCCCACATCTGAATGTTATGCAACCCACTATGTTTCCCAGTGCAGGATGGTGTGATCTGTTGTTGTCCTGCCTGTGCTGACTGGGTCCTCCTATATGGTGTTGTCTCTCTAGGTGTTCCCTCCTGGCCTGCAGTGCCTACGTGGCCCTGGTGTTAGGAGACAACCTGATGGCCCTGAACCATGCAGAGAAGCTCCTTCACCAGACCAAGCTGTCTGGATCACTCAAGTAAGACCTCTATCCATCCGTCTCTCTCTATCCATCTGTCTCTCTATCTCTGTCCCCACTCAGATAAACTCTTACACCAGATGGACTTCATTCCTCTATCCCCTTTTCCCTTAGCCTTTCATCCTCACTCCCCCTTTCCCCTCAACACCTCTTTCTGTTTCTTCCTCTCCCCCCTCCTTCCCGCTACCCATGCACCTCATGTTATCACTTCATTAACCTCCATATGACTTACCCCCCCTCCCCCAAAGCTTACGGCACTTAACATGACTCACCGTCTGGTAATGGTAATGTGGCCCTAGCAGACCTCTTGACTCTTCAGACTACTTAATGACTTCATGACCACAGACTTCCCGTCAGTCCCTCCTCCTTCCTTGGATTGCACTGCTGTCCTCCTCACCACAGAATGTGGAGGGTTAATGACAGACTAGGGGGAGTATCCTGCTGTCCTCCTCACCACAGAATGTGGAGGGTTAATGACAGACTAGGGGGAGTATCCTGCTGTCCTCCTCACCACAGAATGTGGAGGGTTAATGACAGACTAGGGGGGTAGCCTGCTGTCCTCCTCACCACAGAATGTGGAGGGTTAATGACAGACTAGGGGGGTAGCCTGCTGTCCTCCTCACCACAGAATGTGGAGGGTTAATGACAGACTAGGGGGAGTATCCTGCTGTCCTCCTCACCACAGAATGTGGAGGGTTAATGACAGACTAGGGGGAGTATCCTGCTGTCCTCCTCACCACAGAATGTGGAGGGTTAATGACAGACTAGGGGGAGTATCCTGCTGTCCTCCTCACCACAGAATGTGGAGGGTTAATGACAGACTAGGGGGAGTATCCTGCTGTCCTCCTCACCACAGAATGTGGAGGGTTAATGACAGACTAGGGGGAGTATCCTGCTGTCCTCCTCACCACAGAATGTGGAGGGTTAATGACAGACTAGGGGGAGTATCCTGCTGTCCTCCTCACCACAGAATGTGGAGGGTTAATGACAGACTAGGGGGAGTTTCCTGCTGTCCTCCTCACCACAGAATGTGGAGGGTTAATGACAGACTAGGGGGAGTATCCTGCTGTCCTACTCACCACAGAATGTGGAGGGTTAATGACAGACTAGGGGGAGTATCCTGTTGTCCTCCTCACCACAGAATGTGGAGGGTTAATGACAGACTAGAAGGAGTATCCTGCTGTCCTACTCACCACAGAATGTGGAGGGTTAATGACAGACTAGAAGGAGTATCCTGCTGTCCTACTCACCACAGAATGTGGAGGGTTAATGACAGACTAGGGGGAGTATCCTGCTGTCCTCCTCACCACAGAATGTGGAGGGTTAATGACAGACTAGGGGGGTATCCTGCTGTCCTCCTCACCACAGAATGTGGAGGGTTAATGACAGACTAGGGGGAGTATCCTGCTGTCCTCCTCACCACAGAATGTGGAGGGTTAATGACAGACTAGGGGGGTATCCTGCTGTCCTCCTCACCACAGAATGTGGAGGGTTAATGACAGACTAGGGGGAGTATCCTGCTGTCCTCCTCACCACAGAATGTGGAGGGTTAATGACAGACTAGGGGGAGTATCCTGCTGTACTCCTCAACACAGAATGTGGAGGGTTAATGTATTTCTTCTAAAATAAGTAAAAAAATAAGTAAATAAACTTTTGGTCACCACACCATGTACATCCATAACCTATGGTGAGATCTGAAAACACCAGTAGGTGGAGGGCACCCCTCAAACATGAAAGAAATAGAGCAGATTGCTGCTGAAAGGGGGACAAATTGTCAGTAGAAAGGTGCAGCAAGTTCATTGAAGTGTTTGTCTGCCGTTATCTTGGCTAAAGGCCTAAAGTTACAGTCCGGGGTGCCAATCATTTTGTCCATGTCGTTGGTCTTTATTTTCTAAATTTATCTTGGCTCAAGTTTACAAAACTAAAATGGGTTCTGCAATGTTGAAAATCCAATAAAAACGTTATGTCAAATTGATTTGAGAATAAGGGAATTATTTAAGGAAAGTGCAGGGGTGCCAATATATTAGGTCGCACCTGTACATACTGTAAAACTCAGTATCAAATAGCCAAAAGTCCCATTTAATAGCCAGGCAACAGGAGACATTTCAGCAAATTAACTGTTTACGTGATTACCATTAATCGTTTACGAGGTTTAATGTTTGATTTGTGACATAAAAAAATAAATTATGGCAATCATCCGTTTTTATCGGCAGTAAGAAAGAAGAAACTGCTAGCTAACCGGCCAACACAAAAACACAAAACTTTAGGAGTACTGAAAATTGTCCGACCACCCTCTAGTGGCAAAAGTAAGAACTGCTGAAAATGCACAGTCATAAAGGAGACTAGTACATTTTTATAGAGGCATACTAAGACAAAATAAACCTGACCGTGTAGGAAATTGATTAAAATCATTCTGGATTGAAACAATTAACAATGGAAAAGCTGTGCTCATTAAAAGGACAAAGAATCCGGCTCAAATAGAAGCCTGTCTCTAAGAAGTGTGTTGAGTGATTTAACACCCGGGCTGTTAACTGAAGTTTTACTGTATATCACCTTTTTTGACAGTATATACGATTAGCTATGTTCACATCCCCATGAACAAGCCCCAATACTAGTGAGTCTAATGGTGCATCTTATTGTCTGACAGTGCATCCTCTGTCTCTCTGTTCCAGGTTCCTGGGACACCTGTATGCTGCAGAGGCCCTCATATCCCTGGACCGGATCTCAGAGGCCATCGGTCACCTCAACCCAGAGAACGTCACTGATGTCTCCATGGGGGTGTTGTCCAGCGAGCAGGACCAAGGTTAGTCCTCACACCCACCTCTCTAGCTCCAATCGATGGCTCTGCTGGAAAACACAGCACCCCAACCAGTATTCTGCCCTAACTGAAATGACCTATCCATTTTACCACATGATGGTTTGATGTCTGAGTCACATGATGACTGGATCACTGTTTGATAGTGTTTGTGTTCACAGGGCCAGATAAAGGGGATCTGGAGCCTGTCGAGTCATGTGAGTGTATATATACACACACACACTTATCACCTAACACACTCCCTGCAGTCTCAGTAGAGACTCCACATCTGTGTGTGAGGTGACATCCAGTGATCATGTGTTGACAGGGTGTGTTGGTACAGCAGGGAAGCAGACTCCTCTGTGTTACCCCAGCACAGTGAGCTCAGCCCGGGCCATAATGCTGTTCAACCTGGGCAGTGCCTATTGTCTGAGGAGTGAGTACGAGAAGGCCCGCAAGTGCCTGCATCAGGTACGGTTCATACTCGCAGGCACACGCCCACACACACACAGCTACAGTACATACTTATCTCTTGAAACCATTCAGATGTGTTATTATCCCAAACATGACTGTGTTTAGATGTCTGTGAACCTGTTCCTCTCTCCCAGGCCGCCTCCATGGTGAACACCAAGGAGATTCCTCCTGAAGCCATCTTACTGGCTGTCTACCTGGAGCTGCAGAACGGTGAGTCATCTCTCTGGGTTCTCATTCCCACCTGCAAAGTTGTGATGTGGGGCCCTCAGGTTTCCCAATCTGGCCCTTATGATAGTTGTCTTTTATAGATTCTTATTGACTATTGTTTTCTAGCATAGTATGAGGCAAGGGGGAGGGGTTCCAAGGAAGTGTTGAGACTGATGTCAAACTCTTGACATTCCAGTTCTAGAATTCTCCAGGTAGAATGCCGAAGGCCACACTCTGGCACAAAGGCAGTGATGACAGATTACTGCTGTCAGTCAACCTCTATCCAGTGTAGAAAGGTCAGGGGTCAGGACCTTATGACCTTACTAAGAGCTGTGTATGATCTCACCGTTTCCCTCTGCCTCTCTTTATGTTTCTCTCCCCCACCCCCTCTCCTCTCTCAGGGAACACACAGCTCGCCCTGCAGATCATCAAACGTAACCAGCTCCTCCCCTCAGTGCTCCAGGCGCCCTCTCCAGACACACGAAAGAAGCCTGTTCCCTCCTCCTTCCAGCCTGTCCAACCACCCATCCAGATGCCCTCACCCTTCACAACAGTCCAGCGCAAATGAGCCCTCAACCCTTGTTCCCCTAACCCTCCTTGCCCCATTGCACAGCAACACGCACCTGTCCACCTCTCATCACTTCACCTCAGTGTATTATTTATTTAAGGCAAGCTGACCCCAACTCAGTGCCGGTGTAGGGTGAAGTTGTCCCTAGATGCTGATCTTGACTCAGCTTTGTATTTCCTCCCACTAATGGTTAACATTGGTGGAGAGGAAGCTGATCCTAGATCTGTACCTAGGGGAAATTGAACTCCTCAGCACCCAGACGGAGCCCCTCCAGGTCAGGTCCTGGTATGAAATGCAGAGGTCTCCTGTCGGGTGGACGAAGGGTGTGTTCACGGCCCAAATTACACCTTATCCCCTATGTAAGTGCACTCCTTTTGACCAGAGCCCTATGGGGCCCTAATAAAAGTAGTGCCCTATATAAGGAACTGGGTACCATTTGGGATGGAGCCTTTATTCAGTGGCTATCACCTGCAGTGTCTTTGGGGCAGATCTGACATGATTTCTCTGTTCTCTGAGAGTTTTAACTTTCCATTTGTGACAGCAACATCCGTTATGATATATACTGACCGACTTTTGCTTGGGGCAAATTAAATACCTGTATAAAAAAATAAATTTTATTTACAGAAGTAAGCTGACTTGCATTGTATATGGCTGCTGGGTCGGTAATAGTTTTCAGACCCTTGAGGGAGAAGGTGGAGTTGTGCTGCTGTCATGTCAGAGGAGAAATATGCTTTGTGGGGGAGGGGTTAAGAGGTTGCTGAGGAGGGCACAAGGACCACACACACACTAAAACCTGGTTTTGGTACATAGTACAACTCCTGATTGACCAGGGCCCATCGGGTTTGGAATAGCGTGCCATTAAACACACTCCAACTATTGATATTTTCCTGTTTAAACAATGTAGAAATACAGGTCATGTACACATGTAACAGTAAAGTTTTAGACAAACGCACATTTCAAGGAGTTGGTCTGATGGTGCCCTCTGTCATCGGCCTCCCCCATACTTGAACAAGAGAGGAAGGCCCCCTCCCCCCACATGGGCCATGACATGAGACCTGGGCCACCCATTGTAAATCAGCTGATGAGATAAAGGAGACTGGGGTGTTACATTCTAAAGCCTCCCCTTCCCTGCTGCCAGACTGAGCCATGAGAATACTCCTCACTAATAAACATGGCTTTGCCTGGTCACTGGTCATCTATTGGTAAGTGGACACACCACTTTTCTGTTATTCTACAGTGCCTGAATAACAGTGGACTCAAAGAGACGGATCAGGAAATGGATGTTGGATACAAGAATCCCATTTTATTGAAGCCCCAAACTTCATAGGAAATGTTAAGTCCATATAGACGAGAAGCAGACGGCAGGTTAACAGCAGTCACCTAACATCCTTCAGAATGCTTCATGAGTCCCAAATGGCACCCTAGTCCCTATATAATGCACAACTTTTGATAGGACTCTAGTCAAAAGTAGTGCCCTCTATAGGGCAGGGGTGTCACTCATTCCATGGATGGCCTAGTCTAGTGTCTGCAGGTTTTTGGTTTTTCCTTTCAATTAAGAACTAGACAACCCAGGTTCTATGCGTCTAGTTGGTAGAGCATGGCACTAGCAACACCTGGGTTGTGGGATCGATTTCCGCGAGGGACCAGTACTGCAAGTCTCTCTGGATAAGAGCGTCTGCTAAAACAGACAACCAGGTGACCTAAATTCCTCAATCAAGTACAAGGAAGAAGTGAAAACAAACAGCCCTCCGTGAAATGAGTTTAACACCTGTGCTCTAGGGAACAGGGTGGTATTTAGGGCTCACAAACACTTCCAACCAGGCAAGAGGGTATAGGGAAGGAGGGAGTATTGGAAGAACTCTTTTAGAGTCCCCTATTCTCACTGCTATCCCTTTCAAACACTCATAAGTGGAGTCTATATGGAGCAGTCTTCCATTCCACCTGCAATGAAACGGCACAATATTTAGGCTCGACTCCAGGTTATATAAACCCCACAAAAGGGTCAAACGACCTCAACGTTTTTCATACAGTGAATTATTTTGGGTTGAACACAATTCCAGAGTAAATGGCCTAAAGTATCAAATGATTAATATAGCCCGTTCACCATGCACCATGCTCAAATGGCCTGACTGGGACCAAGGATCAGAGACATCTGACAGTATAATGTATATTTTACAACAGCATAGAATTGTCACAATACAGAATATTTTCCCCACATACTGAGAGACATCCCAACAAAAATTATACATTGGAAAGTAAAACAAATCTGTTTGAGTCAGTATTTTTTCCACCAAAAATTATCTGATTAAGCATTTTAAAGTTGGAACTTATGTAATTTTAAAAACATTTTTTAAGGTCAAAGCTGTTTATTGAGAGTTTTTCAAAACGTGGAACACTAGCATTATACCTACCGGAGTTTGACTTTAATATGATCATGTAGTCAATTTGTCTAAGACCATGTTCTTATGAACTGATAGGCTTCGTTTGTTTATCTCCATGAGAGGAAAAGTACTAATGCTGGAATCCTCCCATACTGCTCAACCAGATACCTTACTGTGGAGGATGGAACACAGAGCATTTCTAATAGCTTGGATAGACTGAGGCTCGATTTAATCTGCACCGAAGAAGTTCAGCGCTATAGCGCAATTCAAATGTAAAAAGGTCATTTCTGATTTGAGTCGACATTGCATTCACGGTTAACGCTGCCAGTCTCCACGAAATGTGGGAACATTGCCTTTAATTTCTCTATAGTGCTGTTTTTCCACCATATGGATCAAATGGAGCCCAAAGTATACTTCCGGCTAGGGTTGCAAATAAACTTTCCCCCAATTCCCAGAAATCCCGTTTAGAAGATTCCCTCCCTCTTTATCCACTCCTGATTCCGGGAATCCTCCAACCTGGAATTCTTGAAAACCTGTAAAGTTACCAGAATTTTGCAACCTGACAAAAAACTAAAACAGCGATACAGAAACAGGTAAATAACAAAGTTCAAAGGTTACCTTTAAGCCCTTGGTAGTTTTCTTGATTATTTGTGATACTTCCAACTGTGGAAGTATAGACAGAGTACATGTTGAATGTCCTCTACTAGTATAGTGTTATGTACTGTTTCAGCAGTAGCTAATGGGGGTCCTAATAAAATACTGAAATATTTAAGGCAAATGTATTTCTGTTTGAACTCTGTTGTTGTTTGACATCATGATGAGGTAACTTGATTGGGCCCAGTAAGGCTATTCATAAAATAGATACAATCTTATAGTCAAAGGAAGCCATCCTCCTCAACCTAACATACTACAACCCTAAAATAATTAAAAAGCAGTGACAAATCTTTTCCACAATTACTTTTTGAATCATGCATTAAAATATACAAGTCTTGTCTTCTAGGTGTCAAGACCTTGAGGTCTTTTAAGAAACATTCACTGCAAACTTGAGTTCAAACTATAGGAACAATATAGGAACCAACAATGTACTGAAAATACGTCAGATCAATGTGGATTTGAAGCAGCATTGTCCTCGGTTTAATCTACTTGATCCAACTGTTCATAACTTCTCTAAGCCTTCCCTTTCCATTCTTTAGTGTAACAACAGCACACTATAAGACCACACATCTAACTGCAATTCAGAGGTTTGAAAAATGCAACCATGCCAACGAGGTATTAACAGTTCAGCAATGAGGTAATGGGCGTAGCTCAGTAATACTGAGGTATGCCTATATCTTTCTGTATAATGAGGTATATATGGGGTGGCAGGTTGCCTACTGGTTAGAGTGTTGGGCCAGTAACCAAAAGGTTGCTGGGTCGAATCCCTGAGCTGACAAGGTAAAAATCTGCCATATATATATTTAACCATCATTGGTTTTTATATTCCAGGGGTCACACCAGCAAGGACAAAATTAAATACTGAAAAACTAAATGACAGTGATGGTGTGCCATTTTTATAAGAGTTATATTTATTACCTCAAATAGTCCATTTATACCGTTTGTTTTTGTCACAATGCCTTTCCTGCTGGTCACAAATGCCCCAGAAACAGTGTCATTTATCTCCTGTATAAGAAAAGGCACAAGCTACAACACTTGAGCAGTGTCAATGTGAATAATTCACTAAAACACCTGGAAACTCAACATCTAAAAAGTGGCCATTTTGGTTCAATCATTAAGAGGGTGTAACCGAGTAAGCCGTGTCTGGAGCCCAACGTCTCACTGGTCCCCCTGTACACCCAGCTGTGATTATTAAGGTAAAAGAGATATGAGGTGTGTCTGGCGAGCTGCATGCCTTCCAGCTCTTCTGGGGGTTAGAGCAGCTGGAGATCTACAGCTATGGTGCCTCACCAACTCACAGAGGAGGGCAGTGTGCCAAATGGCAACCTAGTCCCTATTTAGTGCACTACTATTGACCAGGGCTCATAAAGCTCTGGTCAAAAGTAGTGCACTATATAGAGATTAGTGTGCCATTTGGAAAAGAACCGAGCTCTCCTCGTAAACCAGCACTTGTGACAATGTGGCTCAACAGACAGGAAATACTGGCCCATTAGACACAGTCAGAGACATAGAGGGAGGAGAGTGGGACTTTAACAGTTCAAGCTATAAGCACAATATTAATAGCTATGAACAGCTAGTTTATAACACAGGGCAGGCTACAGGTGAAAAAAAATGAATTCAATTTTAAACATTTGCATTTTTACTGGATCTTGATGTTCTGTAGTTAATAGCCACTGTGGAACCATGAATGACCTGGTTTGGTTATGTTCTCTCAGACAGAGACATTGTACATACAATAGAGAGGAACTGCTGTGCTGACTGATATTACAACGTCTAATGTGACCAACAGACTCACTGCCATCACAGTTCAGAGCAGGGTGAATGTGGGTGTGGGAGCAGCAGCTGATGGAATTCTATTTATGTGGAGCCTTTTGCTTTGGTTACTCAGCCATCTGTAGGCTACATGAGTGGGTCATCAGGCAACTGACAAGCAGCTAGGGGTTACTACAGAGAATATCTATTGAAAATACTATGGAGGCAATGGAGATCAACATCAATGCTGTCATTTTTAAATTTACTGGTCAGTTTTACTTTTTAAAATTATTTTATTTGCCACCAGGATAAAACAATATTCTTGCGGTTTCCCATGATTGACGCATTCTATTTTGAAGGAAAAAAAGCTAAACGGATGACTTTCTTTGAGGGAACATAGTCAAGGCCCAGAAGCAACGATAGACTTTTCAAACAACAGTCACAAAGAAAGGAACATGGTAGCGTCATTAGGGTGCCAATCTAAACCACCAAACATGTGCAGAAAGGTTGTTCTTCAAAAAATATCAGGATGAAACTTCACTACTCTTAGACCCCTCTACTCTTAGACCCCTCTACTCTTAGACCCCTCTACTCTTAGGAAAGTTAGTCTACACAGATTTCAATGATTTCTAAATGGATATCAGTAAATAGATTTAGACTCGGGTTCAGACACGGTTGAGATTAAATCCAAGTTAACCCACACCAATGTGTCTAATCTTCACTATGTTGTGGCCGAATGCACTAGTTGCCTTAGGATATATTAATCCTGGCATGTATTAATTAATCTAACAACAATGATGATTGCCAGTAGTTTCAAGTCACAATTCTTCATAGATGCCCTGAAAATAACAATTCTGATGATTCACCCAATTCAAGATGGTCAATTCCTTGTTAAATGTTTTTTCCCTTAAAGCTGAAATCACACGACTGACTGAACTGACAATGGTCACTGATATCAAATATTCAACCTGCCTATAGCAAACTGGCAGCAGCCATTTTGTGGAGAGAATCCATTTTACAGGACGAGTCTCAGATTACAACCTATTCGCTATTTAGTGCACCAGTGCCCTATGGGCCCTGGTCAAAAGTAGTGCACTATTTAGGGAATAGGGTGCCATTTGGGACTCAGCATACTATTGACCTGAGGACACTGGAGTTCTGAGGTACTATGTGGTTGTGACATGAGGTAAAAAAGGTTTTACAGAGGTATGGAGGCATATTTAAAAACAAAATGGAAAAATAACAGTTGCTGAGTTTATAAAAAATGTCTGACTCCACGTTTCCACATGTATGTAACACAGGAAATACATTGTTCTCAGCTACATTCTGGGATTTCACACGCTTTATGTCAACAGTAACAATTAGAGAAAATGTGTGAGCGCTTTCTGTGCAAATATCAACCAAATGTTGCTTCTTGTTAACTATACTCTTCTCTTGCATTGAGGTAGTTACTTTATCAAAACTCCACTGGCAAAATCTCTGCATCAAATAATAAAGGAGTACATTCATACACAGCTACATGAGGTAGGTATGATGCAGTGGAAACATTTCAAGAATGCAAGAAATTCCCTGAGAAAATCAGAGATTTTGACACACACATCAGGAGCAAAGACAACTATCGAGCCAGATACTGTCACTGAAGGCCTACTATAGGGTTCAAAATGTCAGCTTATGACAATAACCCCTTGTTGGCATTGGTTCATGTACTGCTTTGATTTGCTCTTTCAAAATAGAGGTAAAGCTGAGAGAAAAGGTCAAGTTTCAATATTACCGTCTCCATTTGCTGACAAAGACATTTACATCTGCTGGGTGTGTTTCAAAATCTCCTCTTCAATGTTTCTTTCTTTGCAAACCAGCAGACAAACTGCCTAGCCTAGAACATAATGATTCGGTTGTTTCCAAAGTCCACGGCAACAATCCTTCCGTCAGGAGTAACAGCTATACCCGATGGGCGATCCATCTGTCCAAAGCTGCTACCCTGAGTCCCCAACTTGCATAAGAAATTACCGTTGGTTTGAAACACCTGGATCCGGTGGTTCCGGGAGTCAGCCACCACGATGCGGTCCTCCTGGTCCACTGCTACGCCCTGCGGCCGCAGGAACTGACCGTTACCAGTTCCCTCTGATCCCAGGAAGCGGGCTGACTGGCAGTCCGACCGGATGATCAGCAGACGGTGGTTGTTGAAGTCTGTCACCACCAGGTGGTCCTCCTGAGTGAAGGCCACGCCTCTGGGGGAGTCCAAGTGTTTCCATAGAGCCCCCTCAAAGCCGTACTTGTTGAGGAAGGTGCCGTCCTGCCTGAAGAGCTGGATGCGGTGGTTCCGGGTGTCTGAGACGAGGATCTTTCCCTCCGAGCTGACCGCCACGTCCCAGGGGTAGCTGAACTGACCGGTCTTGGTTCCCTTCTCCCCGAACTTGAGGAGGAACCGGCCTTCAAAGGTGAAGATCTGGATGCGGTGATTATCCTTGTCGGCGACGATGATTCTCCTCTGGCTGTCGCAGGCCACCCCAGCTGGTCGGTCCAACTGGCCTGGTCTGGAGCCCAGCGTACCAAACTTGTGGTGGAAGGAACCGCACGGCTTGAAGATCTGCACCCTGTTGTTGCTTCGGTCAGCTACGATTATGTAGCCCTCTTTGTCCACACACACCCCCCAGGGGCGACACAGCTGCCCATCTCCGTCCCCCTCCCTGCCGAACGAGGCCACCGGCAAGGGGATACCTCCATAGCTACGGCCAGACTTGACCAGCACTTTAAAGGGGCTGCCTTCGATGTGCTGGTTGCAGATAAGGACTGACACCAGATGTTCTCCTTCTACCTTGGGCAGGTAGCTGACCGTGTACAACCCGTTCTGATGGTCAGTCACCTCAGCGTTTAGCAGGTTACCATCGGACGCCACCACCACAGCTGACACACCGTCCCCACCAGACAGCCTGAGCTCTCCATCATGATCATACCCCACCACAGTGAAGGAAGCCTGCTTACCCTGCAAGCCCCGACAAAGCCCCTCTCCCTGGGCCTTGGTGAGGGGGGCGAAGGCCCCGGAGCTGACCAGACCTAGGGACTGGATGGCGAGGAGCAAAGTCTGGTCGGGGGTGGTGAACAGGATGCGATCATCATCCTGCGGCAGTAACAGCTCCCTGAGGGCCTTCAGCTCTGTGATCTGGAGGAGCATGCTCTCTCTGGCCAGCAGCAGGTCCAGACTACTGCCCTTCTCTAGGACCTGGGTTACTGTAGAGATGGTGCTGTCCAGCTTGGTCAGGTTCTGGTGCAGCTTCTCTAACTGGAGATAGAGGGACTTGGCTTTCACCTGACGGATATTCTCAACCTTTAGAGAGGGCAAAAGGAGGGAGAGGGGAAAGGGACAGAAGGGAGAAAGAAAAGATAGTTACACCTGTCAGGTTTTGTAACATTGCTGGAATGTGTAAATGTACTGTAGGTCCTACAGTATGATACTACTTAGCAGAAAACCAACTTACTTTCCACAGTAGTTCACACTCTCGTTCCTCCAGGGCCTTCTTATAACGCTGTGTGATGGCTTTGACCTCTGACTGGACCACCATGGCCTTCAGTTCCACCTGCTCAGCAACGGCCTGTGCTTTCTCAATGCTCAGCTGCAGGTAAATCATTAAGAAACTGCTTTAGTGGGGACAAAATGCAGCATGACCTTTGAATGGTACATTGACACATTATTCACAGGTTAAGTCCTGACAGTTTAAAACCTCTTTAGGCTAGGGGGCAGTATTTTGATGTTTGGATGAAAAACGTGCCCAAAGTAAACTGCCTATTTCTCAGGCCCAGAAGCTAGAATATGCATATAATTGGCAGATTAGGATAGAAAACTCTACATTTTCCAAAACGGTCAAAATATTGTCTGTGAGTATAACAGAACTGATATAGCAGGCGAAAATCTGAGGAAAATCCATCCAGGAAGTGTTTTTCTGAAACTACTCTTTTCCATTGCAAGCCTATCCTCCATTTAAAGGGATATCAACCATATTATTTCCCTATGGCTTCCACAAGGTGTGAACAGTCTTTAGACATAGTTTCAGGCTTTTATTCTGAAAAATGAGAGAGAATGATCACATTGCGTCAGTGGATAGCCAGATGTCCTCAGATTTGTGCATGCGCGCCAGGAGCGCAACCTTTTCTTTCTCTCTTCTATTGAAAAGGCTACTGTCCGGTTGAAATATTAGCTATTATTTATTGTAAAAACAACCTGAGGATTGATTATAAAAAAACATTTGACATGTTTCTATGAACTTTACGGATATTATTTGGAATTTTCGTCTGCCCGTCATGACCGCACGAGCCTGTGGATTACTGAACATAACACGCCAACCAAATGGAGGTTTTTGGATATAAAGAGAATCTTTATCAAACAAAACTAACATTTATTGTGTAACTGGGAGTCTCGTGAGTGCAAACATACGAAGATCAAAGGTAAGTGATTAATTTTATTGCTTTTCTGACTTTCGTGACCAATCTACTTTGCTGCTAGCTGTTTGTAATGTTTTGTCTGCTGAGAGCTGTCCTCACATAATCGCATGGTTTGCTTTCACCGTAAAGACTTTGAAATCTGACAGGCCGGCTGGATTAACAACAAGTTAAGCTATGTTTTGGTGTTTTGCACTTGTGATTTTATGAAAATGAAATATTTTTTTGTAATTTAATTTGAATTTGGCGCTCTGCAATTCACCGGATGTAGACGAAAATGATCCCTCTAAAGGGATCGGAGCGGCAAGAGGTTAAGACCTTTAAATAGTGAAACATTGTTCCTTATCAGATGCAGGAGGTCAGTGTTTCTCAACCTTTTTGCACCAGGGACCAGCAAGCTACTGGTTATCATGAGACTATGGTGTAAACGGCTCTCCTCTCCTCCCCTCCATATCAGTGGAGGAATTGATGAGTGACCTCTCAAAGTCTTTTCAGTATGAGGCCAGCTGGTTGAGTGAATTAAATACCTCAGACTGGCTCCAGTACCACTGCTGGAGAGAGGCTGTTGACCCAACACAGCAGCTGTTTTCCAGACAGTAGTGGGTCCTCATCATGAAGTCCCCCTATAGAGGCACCTCTGGTGGATGTAGGGGTTGGAACTAAAGCTCAGAGCGTTAAGTTAAGACTGTGTTAAGATCTGCTACCAAAATGCTTAATCAGCAGACAGGCCTTTAACTGTAGGGACAGCGAATACAAGCATGACTAAGTCTCTTGGGATAAAAATGTCTGCTAAATGGCCTTGATATAAAGTGTGACTGACTAGGGCAAAAAGGTTAAATTAACTTCTCACTAGGTGGGAGCTGACAACCGTCCATAACCTGATGCGTCCCGGCAGGACTGAGCTCAACCAATGGAATGAGGGGTAGGGTGGTGGTGTCAATCAGAGAGAAAGCACCAATGACGTCATCTATAGGGGTAACAAATCCTGGTTCAGAGGTTAAGGGGGTGGCAGAACGGGCAGAAAAAGGCGGCAAATGAGATTATGGTGTTTTAATGTAACCCTTTAGGTCAAAGGTCTTCTACCTTTCAGGACAGTTCTACAGCTCGGGCTTTGTGCCATTCAAGCCCATGAACAGTATGTGTGTCCCAAATTGTACCCATTGTCTATGTAGTGCACTATTTTTGACCAGGGCCCATAGGGAACAGGGTGCCATTTGGGACACAGCCCATGAGATCTCTTCATAGGAGATCATGGATTATCAGGCTGGTCCTTGTCATAGTACAGCCTCTTCACAGGAGCTAAAAACACTCAACCTAGATTGAGTTAGCAGCATTTGGTGAATTAGGTCTTCAAGTTAAGTGAGCCTCAAAACACCAACTGAGCGTCACAGAACTGAAGGGGGTAGGGGAGGTGTGTTTTTCTATTGTGTTTTGAGAAAGGGGAGGGGCATACATATTTCATTGGCATATGAGTGAGTTGGTTTGGGGGAAATGGGAGTGTATGGGGACAGGGTGGGGGAAGGAAGCGTCTTCCTAGAATTCCTCTCCATTGTGTCCGTCCTCCCAAAGCCATCCCGTTCCCAACACCCTTCACTCTCTATTCACAGCTGGAGGACAACCCACCTCCCAGCCAGCCGACTAAGAAGGAGTGGCCTAATGTTCTGAGTGGTTGTCCGCATCCCAGGTGACACCCTATTCCCTTCATGGGGCAGACACCCTATTCCCTTCATGGGGCAGACACCCTATTCCCTTCATGGGGCAGACACCCTATTCCCTTCATGGGGCAGACACCCTATTCCCTTCATGGGGCAGACACCCTATTCCCTTCATGGGGCAGACACCCTATTCCCTTCATGGGGCAGACACCCTATTCCCTTCATGGGGCAGACACCCTATTCCCTTCATGGGGCAGACACCCTATTCCCTTCATGGGGCAGACACCCTATTCCCTTCATGGGGCAGACACCCTATTCCCTTCATGGGGCAGACACCCTATTCCCTTCATAGGGCTCTGGTCAAAAGTAGAACGCTATGTAGGGAACATGGTTCCATTTGGGACGCATCCATAGTATTAGAGGGGCTATAAATGGGCACTATGGCCTCTCTCTCTCGCCCGCTCTCCCTCCCTCTCTCCCACTTCCATTCTCCGGGCCATGTGAGGCTGGAGTGATAGAGGACACTAATGATCCATTCTGCTCCTGATGGCGTCAAGTCTCTGATTACAAACTGTCAGAGCTGACTAGTGGTCGTCACACACACACCAACGTAGAGTCCACGCTGTATAACCCCCTATAGATCTACGTAGAGCCCCCTCTGTATATCCCCCTATAGATCTACGTAGAGTCCCCTCTGCATCCCAGTACCCACCTGTACAGCGTGCCTGCCCTGCATCCCAGAACCCACCTGTACAGCGTGCCTGCCCCGCTGGGCGTCTGCCAGCAGCTGGATGGTGAGGGTCCTGGAGTCCTGCAGGGAATCCTGGAGGTAGAGGAGGCTGTGGCCCGAGTGACAATCCACACTGGCCTCCCTACAGACAGGCACGGAGCACGTATCACAGAAGAAATGCAGAACCTGCAGAGGGACAGGCACAGAAGCAGACAGTCAGCAACAGAACCTGCAGAGGGACAGGCACAGAAGCAGACAGTCAGCAACAGAACCTGCAGAGGGACAGGCACAGAAGCAGACAGTCAGCAACAGAACCTGCAGAGGGACAGGCACAGAAGCAGACAGTCAGCAACAGAACCTGCAGAGGGACAGGCACAGAAGCAGACAGTCCGCAACAGAACATCTATCCTCTCACATACAGCAACAACCAACCGCAGCCAGTTCTATTGTTACATTCTGTACAGTATCTAACATGTTGACTCGGGTCCTGACGATTTAATAATAGTAACAATGACATTAAGCTATGGCTCTGCCTCGATCTGCACAACGATGTACTGTACGGCATCACATACTCAGTGTTTTGGACACAGTCCTGTCTAAAGCAGAGTAGAGTGAAAGAAGAAACAAGGGTAAGAAAGAATGGAATAGAGGAAGCAGGAGTACAGTGGTGTGAAGTACTTAAGTAAAAATACTTTAAAATACTACAATAGGTATTTTTATTTTGTATCTATACTTTATTTTTGACAACTTTTTCTTCACTACATTCCTAAAGAAAATAATGTACATTTTACTCTATACAGTTTCCCTGACATCCAAAAGTACTCGTTACATTTAGAATGCTTAGCAGGAAAGGGAAATGGTCCAATTCACGCACTTAACCATGGATGTTCTCTTGATTTCTTAATATAAGGAATTTGAAATTATTTACACTTTTACTTTTGATACTTAAGTATATTGAAACAAAATACTTTGGCTTTCTCACATAGGTGAAAGTCACCCAGTAAAATACTAAGTCATTTTCTATTAAGATGTCATACTTGAGTAAAGGTGACTGGCTACTTTTCCCATCACTGCAGGAGTGAAAGGGCAGAGCGTACAGGATAGGATGGAGAAAGCAGGGTGAGTGATGCAGGCCAATCACTACATTGTATAGAGAAAGGAGGCCAATAAACAATTACATTGGTCTGTTGCCAAGAACATCAATATTTACAATACAGAGCCCCTAAAGATGTTTATCTTAGATGTGTTCCTATGTATTACCACTAAAATGTATGTATGTGTGGCACGTATCCAGAAATCCATTCAAGCACTGTGTAGTACTTAGCTAGTACATGTCTCTATAGCAACAGTCATAATATCATTTGGTGCTGGTGTGGGGACATACTCTGACGATACTAAGGTTTAACGCAGAGGTGAAGTTGTCAGAGAGTTTTCACAATGAGAGTTCATTTAGACTGGATGCTCTAGAGTTAGTTCTGAAGATTCAGTACGAGAGTGTGTGTGTGTTTAGTCCACTCAGCACCACAAAGCCCTTAAATTAAATGATGGATCACTCAGCATGGGTCGGGGTACATAGCTCACCCATTGGCCCCTTCCCTCTTCCCAGTGAGCCATTTGAAAATGTCAACGGATCTATCCGACAGTAATCACTGAGGCGGATTCCTCTCAATGAAATGACCAAATGAAGGAGTTCGGAGGTGCTTTCTGTTCCCCACAACAAAGGCCAACCATCAGTGCTGACTAACACATCTAACACAGCCCTCAACACCACGTTTAGGACTTTGGTAAGGTTTTTTTTCAGCTGTTTGGCCACACATTTTGTCATGCTGCAGCAAACATAAAAATGTCTAAATTAATGACGGGTATCTTGGGTTATCTTCAATTAATTGGGACTATATTGATGAAGTTTATACTGGCTACGGGGTCTCAAATCAACAAACGGTAATATTGACGCTTTTTTCACGTTTTTCAAGCGAAGGTCTTTTAAAGGAGTTTGCGAGTACACTCATTAGGTTTGGGCTAGCAGCCAGCCCAACTGAAGTATGCTGATGTCTTTAGCCCCCAGATCAGAGCAGCAGAGGAGAAAGATGGCAGCCAAAATAATAAGTTTGTTATTCAAAACGGTTATTACGGTGACCGCAGTCATTTGGCTGGCCAATTACAGTCATCCAAAATTCCCGTGACCGTTACAGTCCTAGTGTTGTGTTATCGTACCAGAGGTTGTGATCCTGTATCTATCAGCATCACAGAGGGAGGGGGAGGAATAGATAGAGAGGCCTTTAAACACCAAACTGCCAACAGAAGTGGCCAAAGTCAGGATGCACTTGGACTTCTGTGGAACAGGAGAGCTGTTATCACGTCCATGTTATTTCATGTGTCTGAAGTGAAAAAAGGGGACAATGGAACCATTCCCTGGGATGGTGGACTTCATAACACATCCAAATCAGAAAACATCTGGAATTATGATTCATCAGAATCTCAGACAGTAAATTCAACTAAGTTGTTGCTTCCTCGCTAGCCTGTAGATCTACTGGAAGTGTAACGAGGGACAGAATAATGCAACATCCCAGAATTCCCACACAGGGGTGATGTAAAACACACAGGGAACATGGAGCATGCAGATCAACACAACCCGAGGGTGCCCTGTCCGTGCTAATCCGGTTTCCCAGAAGTCACACGCGCACAGCGCTATACACACACACACAGCCAGGCTGAAAACAGTGTGCAAGACCACCATATCAAGACAAATAGGGTGACAATATCAGCTGAGAGAGAGAGAGAGAGACAGAGAGCACCATGACTGAGTGCGTACCGCTCTGTCCAGCAGTGCGCAATCACACTGCCCTAACCCATCTGGACAAGAGGTATACCCATTTAAGGACTGCAGCTCAGCATTTAACACCATAGTACCCTCCAAACTCGTCATTAAGCTCAAGACCTTGGGTTTCGACCCCACCCTGTGCAACTGGGTCCTGGACTTCCTGACGGGCTGCACCCAGGTGGTGAGGGTAGGAAACATCTCCACCCCGCTGATCCTCAACACTGGGGCACCACAAGGGTGTGTTCTCAGCCCTCTCCTGTCCTCCCTGTTCACCCATGACTGCGTGGCCATGCATGCCTCCAACTCAATCATCAAGTTTGCAGAGGACACTACAGTGGTAGGCTTGATTACCAACAACGACGAGACGGCCTACAGGGAGGAGGTGAGGGCCCTCGGAGTGTGGTGTCAGGAAAATAACCTCACACTCAAAGTCAACAAAACAAAGGAGATGACTGTGGACTTCAGGAAACAGCAGAGGGAGCAGCCCCCTATCCACATCGACGGGACAGTAGTGGAAAAGGTGTTAAGTTTTAAGTTCCTCGGTGTACACATCACGGACAAACTAAAATGGTCCATCCACACAGACAGCGTTGTGAAGAAGGAGCAGCAGCGCCTCTTCAACCTCAGGAGGCTGAAGAAATTCAGCTCGTCACCAAAAACACTCAAACTTCTACAGATGCACAATTGAGAGCATCCTGTCGGGCTGTATCACCGCCTGGTACGGCAACTGCTCCGCCCACAACCATAAGTCTCTCCAAAGGGTAGTGAGGTCTGCACAACGCATCACCGGGGGCAAACTACCTGCCCTCCAGGACACCTACACCACCCGATGTCACAGGAAGGCCAAAAAGATCATCAAGGACAACAACCACCCGAGCCACTGCCTGTTCACCCCGCTATCATCCAGAAGGCGAGGTCAGTACAGGTGCATCAAAGCAGGGACTGAGAGACTGAAAAAGAGCTTCTATCTCAAGGCCATCACTAACATTGAGTGGCTGCTGCCAACATACTGACTCATCTCTAGCCACTTTAATAATTAAAAATTGGATGTAATAAATGTATCACTAGTCACTTTAAACAATGCCACTTTAAATAATGTTTACATACCCTACATTACTCATCTCATTTGTATATACTGTACTCTATACCATCTACTGCATCTTGTCTATGCCGTTCGGCCATCGCTCATCCATATATTTTGATGTACATATTCTTACTCATTCCTTTACACTTGTGTGTGTATAAGGTAGTTGTGAAATTGTTAGATTACTTGTTAGATATTACTGCATGGTCAGAACTAGAAGCACAAACATTTCGCTACACTCGCATTAACATCTGCTGACCATGTGCATGTGACAAATAAAACTGGATTTGATTTGTTTGTTGGTTTGGGTGTTCTTCCAGTAACATGCAGGACTTGATCTCTATGGCTCAGCCTCTACAATAGAACACTACAAGCAATACACCAAGTTGTTCTGTGTGTAGATGACCTCCAGTTCTGATACACTAGGGTTGCTAAATTCCTGTAACTTTACCGAAACTCACATGTTTTTCTACATTCCTGTTTGGAGCGTTCCTATATTTCCTGCTTATTCCCTCCCGATTCCAGTGATCTTCCAACCAGGATTTCTGGAAAAGTTTTTGGGGAAGTTCCCAGAATTTCAGAACCCTAATAAAGAACTGTGCCTCCTTATGGACTGACCATGAGCCAGAACACATGAGACGTTTCGGAGCCCCTCGCTGTCTAGGAATAGGGCTTCCATCCCATCCCAGAGAAAGAGCTGCTTTGATGCCATGCCAGACATTTCTTGTATATAAAATTATGAAAGCGCTTCCATGTGAGCTGTGCGTGTGTGGGGGGGGGGAGAGACTAACTTACACCCCCCCCCCCACACACACACACACCCCCATATGAGCCCCCTGGTTAATGGTAGAGTGAAGGAACTACACAACTAAAGGGAAGTGTCATGGACACATCTCTCTTTGACAAGCTCTAGCTCTACACTGATCGATGTGTCCAACACTTCCACACAGCTGTGACTGTGTGTACACCCATTCTGTTTCCTACAATGGTGATATTCCATCTGTACTAAAATGTACACTCAGCAGAAGAAGAAACGTGACCCACACTGAGTGAATCACCCTTCTACTTCCCACTGTTCATCAGAAACACAATCTGCAGACCGTTCCAACTGCTTTCTTTATGTCCCTGGACTGGACTGACTGCTCCATCTGTCTTCTTCATACAACAGCATTAAAGGTTCAGACATATGTTCCACTGACTCGCCAGCCGTGCTGCCTGCTTTATGGCAACACAGAGTCAACGTTCCAAATGGCACCCTATTCCCTTCATAGTGCACTACTTTACCTTAGGGGGCATGTCAAAAGTAGTGCACTATCTAGGGCATAGGGTGCCATTAGGGACGCATAAACAGAGTTATTTTGGCTAGACATTGTTATGATATTCCCAATGAGAAGGCTGGGCCCCATCGTTAATGCAATATCTGATGTCTGCCGCCTTGTAGGACCAGCAGGGAAACCAAACGTCCACTCTGTCAAGTTAAAACTATTTTCAAAGTCTCTTCAACACAGAGATTTACAGTCACGGGGAGAAAAGATGTACAATTCCTTTCATGAAAAGACCTGAGTCCTGCCAATGCAATGGTTGTTAATGTGTAGCCTACAGTAGAACTTTAACGTGTATTAAAGATTTGGTCTAGAACTAATCAATATGGACAACATCTGCAATGTTCATCCACCTTCAGAACCAGCTGAACTAGCAGGAATAGAGCTACATTAGAGAGAGAACTTTCCATGGGAATAAAACAACAGATCCCCAGTTCTTCTGTCTGGCTTCTAATTCTGTTACATAAGAGGTCTATTAGTAATACTGCCAGTCAGGCCTCCCTCCTCAGCCCTAATGAAGACCGTTCCACATTCCTGATGAAGGTCTGGTCCTACCATAGGAGGAAAGGAACCCCTCTCTCTCTGGTTAGGTCCTAAACTGGGCCGGGGATAAACTGGGGCTGGGCCAGGGCAGTTTTCAATAGTTTTCAATATCAAAGCACCGGGAGGGGCTCCCTCTCTCACATGAAATGGGTTAAAACTGAAAAGGAGAGGCACAGGGAGGAAGAGGAAGAAGAACTGAAACAGAATAATAAAATAGTGACTGAGGTTGGTTCACAGAGGAGATCCCCAGCTAGACAGAATTACAAACCAGACAAGATTCCTCACGAGTTCACTGCACTGGTAGGAGCGATGGTAGCCAATCACAGGCGGCAGCTGGCACCTTAATTGGGGAGGACAGGCTCATAGTAATGGCTAGAAAGGAATACATGGAATGGTATAAACCACATCAGACCCATGGTTTCCTTGTGTTCGACACTCTTCCATTCTAGCCATTATTATGAGCCGTTCTCCCCTCAGCAGCCCCCTGTGTAGTCAATGAGAGACGGACCCCCCCCACCCCCCCAGTTAACTGTCTAATGTACTGTGGAATCATTGACTGAATGTTCATAGCTGTCAGTGTAGTCAATGAGAGACGGGCCTCCCCCCTCAGTTAACTGTCTAATGTACTGTGGAATCATTGACTGAATGTTCATAGCTGTCAATGTAGTCAATTAGAGACGGGCCTCCCCCCCAGTTAACTGTCTAATGTACTGTGGAATCATTGACTGAATGTTCATAGCTGTCAGTGTAGTCAATGAGAGACAGGCCCCCCCCCCCTCAGTTAACTGTCTAATGTACTGTGGAATCATTGACTGAATGTTCATAGCTGTCAATGTAGTCAATGAGAGACGGGCCTCCCCCCCAGTTAACTGTCTAATGTACTGTGGAATCATTGACTGAATGTTCATAGCTGTCAATGTAGTCAATGAGAGACGGGCCTCCCCCCCAGTTAACTGTCTAATGTACTGTGGAATCATTGACTGAATGTTCATAGCTGTCAGTGTAGTCAATGAGAGACGGGCCTCCCCCCCAGTTAACTGTCTAATGTACTGTGGAATCATTGACTGAATGTTCATAGCTGTCAGTGTTGTCAATAACAGCAACAGTGGCTTTTATTTCAGTGACTGAGACAATATCTGAAAACACATGAACCTATAGCCTGTAGCAGTGTCTCATCAGATCGTCGTGACATTAGATGAGTTACAGACAGAGACTAAACTGGTTAGTGACTGAGACAATATCTGAAAACACATGAACCTATAGCCTGTAGCAGTGTCTCATCAGATCGTCGTGACATTAGATGAGTTACAGACAGAGACTAAACTGGTTAGTGACTGAGACAATATCTGAAAACACATGAACCTATAGCCTGTAGCAGTGTCTCATCAGGTCGTCCTGACATTAGATGAGAGTTACAGACAGACTAAACTGGTTAGTGACAGGATGGGAGTGTCATCACGCAAAAGACTTCTCTTCTAACCACTAACCTCTTATTGTCCTGTTGATTAGAGGATGAGTTAGATGCATTCCTCTAAAATGTCATTAAGCTGCACAGCAAACTAGGTTGGCTATCCAAATGACTTAAGGCCTAAACATACCAGCAACTTTCAAATTTCCTCATTATAGAATAATCAAGTCTTCCTATCCTAATGTAATCTACAAAAAGGTTTGGGTTAGGTGAGTCTTTACTGAACGTTCTACACCGTCACCACATGGCAACCAGTGTGGCCACGCCCTCGTAACCCCTGACCCCAAGCCTGAGGGAGAAAACAGACAACAGCAACAATGCAGTGACGGGCTTCCGTCCCTTCCACCCTGTGACCTTCTGTTGGAATCAAAGTCAACACAGAGAGAGAGAGAGAGACAGAGAGAGACAGAGAGAGAGAGAGACAGAGACAGGAGAGAGAGAGACAGGAGAGAGAGAGAGAGAGAAGGAGAGAGAGAGAGACAGAGAGAGACAGAGAGACAGAGACAGACACACAGAGAGAGAGACAGAGAGAGAGAGACAGAGAGAGAGAGACAGAGAGAGAGAGACAGAGAGAGAGAGACAGAGAGAGAGAGAGACAGAGAGAGAGAGAGACAGAGAGAGAGAGAGACAGAGAGAGAGACAGACAGAGAGAGACAGAGAGAGACAGACAGACAGAGAGAGACAGAGAGAGAGAGAGACAGAGAGAGACAGAGACAGAGAGAGACAGAGACAGAGAGAGACAGAGACAGAGCACAACATTCTCTCAGCTTAAACATTGAATGGATATGGACCTCCTACTAGTTCTGACCAAAGGCCATTCACAACTAGCAAAGGGAAACTGTTTTTTAGACAATAAGTTACATAAGGTATCGTAGTGAGTTGAGTTTCTAGTCAAACGGCTGGCAGGAAAAATAAATACAAATCTAACCAAAACTATGTCCACACTAGGACCCTGGTCAAAAGTAGTGCACACTATGTCTGAGGTGGCTAACTTTAACCT
The DNA here is from genome assembly GCF_057628025.1 of Oncorhynchus mykiss. Taxonomy (NCBI): domain Eukaryota; kingdom Metazoa; phylum Chordata; class Actinopteri; order Salmoniformes; family Salmonidae; genus Oncorhynchus; species Oncorhynchus mykiss. The sequence continues at coordinate 12,094,872 of NC_143023.1, forward strand.
AACCTACTTGTTGTCATGGCTATTCAGATGCTGGATTTCTTTGGCTTTGCCCCACTACAAGGCAGGAATGTTCAACCATCTCACTGAGCTGGTGTTACAGTGTTCTCTGTAACATTCAACGTTCTCACCAGAGACTGTAGAGAGAATTAGTAGACAAGAGGGTGAATGGGTAGAACAAACAGAAAGTGTGTGTGTGGGGGTGTGGGAATACAGAGAGAATGTGTGTGTAGTCCCATCCTCAACATGTCTCCCAGAGGACTGCTCTGCTGAAGGCTAACGTCACGACATTCCGACTGGCCTTCCACTCAGTAAAGTCTTCCTGTATGTTTCTCTATTGGGACCAGGCACTCCTACACCACACTATCTGCACCGGAGTCAGGACAGGAGTGTATTGTCTCACGTCTGCACTGGCTCCTGGAAACTGTGTCAGAATGGCACCTAGTAGTGACCTCAGAATGACACCTAGTAGTGACGTCAGAATGGCACCTAGTAGTGACGTCAGAATGGCACCTAGTAGTGACGTCAGAATGGCACCTAGTAGTGACGTCAGAATGACACCTAGTAGTGACGTCAGAATGACACCTTGTAGTGACGTCAGAATGACACCTTGTAGTGACGTCAGAATGACACCTAGTAGTGACGTCAGAATGACACCTAGTAGTGACGTCAGAATGACGCCCAGTAGTGACGTCAGAATGGCACCTAGTAGTGACGTCAGAATGACGCCTAGTGATGTCAGAATGGCACCTAGTAGTGACGTCAGAATGACGCCCAGTAGTGACGTCAGAATGACGCCCAGTAGTGACGTCAGAATGACGCCCAGTAGTGACGTCAGAATGACACCCAGTAGTGACGTCAGAATGACACCTAGTAGTGACGTCAGAATGACGCCTACTGACGTTAGACAATGGACAGGAGTGAGGGACTGCACTGCTGCTTAGTCCAAGTACACCCCAGCAGAGACACTGCTCCAACTACTCTCCAAATGTACATTTATATCATATATTATTTATCCATGACTTTGGTATTATGAGACTGAGAAATTGGTGTTATGAGACTGATATTGCTATGGAATGTCAAGCCCAAATGGTAGATCCCATTTGAGTTTGTCCAATAACACCCAAACCCACGTTAGGCTTTGAAGAGGTGTCCAATAACACCCAAACCCACATTAGGCTTTGAAGAGGTGGTGGGTCAGACCGAGGATATGGGAGGATGGGGGCTATCTCATGATGATATTAAACAACATTACTGCTGTTAGATGGAGAAACTTACCGCATTGTCATGCTCTCTGTCCTGAAAGACAGGCAGCAGAGAGTAGCTCGACTGGAAGGAGGACCGGCTCAGAGTGGCAGTAGCTGTGTTGTTAGAGTTGTTGGTTCGGTTCCCCAGGTGTTGGTGAAACAGACTCTCCACTAGTCTATCAATGAAATGGTCTTTGGTAAGCCGGACCCTCTGGTGTGCCCATACACAGTTGTTACAAAGGTACTCCTGGCAGTCTCGGCAGTGAGAGGTAGCGGGATTGCCCTCGTTGCAAGAGCAGCACAGGGGCTCTCTGCTGTGTCTGTGAGACAAGTTGTTGCCCCTGCTGCTAACAGTGTTGTTGATTTGCTCCTCAGACAAATTTACCACGGCATCCAACATGTTGTTAAATAAAAAGTTTGAGGAGGGCAAGGCATCTACTCCTGATACGGGCATTAGAACCTTTAGGTCACAAGTCGGGCACCGGAGTTTCAAGGGGTCTTCGGGGTTCCGCTGGCCCTCCAGACACTGCCTGCAGAAGGCATGGAGGCATGGGAGGACGTGGAGCCTTCTGGAGGATGAGGTAGATGAGCTAGTTGAGGTATGAGACGAGGACGAGGAGGTAGAAGAGTTGGAGGAGAGTGGAGCAGAGGAGCAGCACAGTTGTTTGCATAGGGGGCATGTCGTCAAGTCGGAGTCAGGGAATGAAGCCATTTGCACGACTGCTTTGGAATAGGGGTATTTAAACCGGCATTTAGACATAGCCTACGGTTGCCTTTGTAAATAGATGCAATGACGATAGACTAGATTAAATGGTTCTATTAAATGTTGCTCCTATTGTGCAAAATTGGTATCCACTCACTGACACCAAATAAAATGTGTAACTGATTAAATAGGTCTGCCGGTGAAGGACGTGCGTTTGAAGGAAATTGGAATGGCAGTCAACGTCAATGAAAGCTCTTTGGAATAGAAACAACTTCGGGTCTTCCTTATTTGCATACATCATTCACATTTTACGTGTTTTGCGTATTGAAATGTGAGAGTAATTATAACTTAATATTACAGAGTTGTATGTTCTTGTTTACGTCAATGCTGCGGGGAATAAACCAATATTGTGGCAAACATGAAATCGGCTGCGTGTCCCCCACCCGAATTCTCCCCAAGCACAGAGAAGGGCCACTGCCGGTTTTCGTTATCAATTCCTCTGTTCATTTACGCACAAACGTGTTAACAGTAAGTGTCCGCCCAATTATTCTAATCCACCATCACAACTCTTTCAAATGTAACCAACCATGCGCATCAAACAGAGACTGTTGAAGGCAATTAAATAATGAATCCATTTGATGTAATAAGTTAGCTCGATACTTGCGCGCATAAGATCAAATAGCCAAACAGTTGCTGAACAGTCTCCCAAAAAGGATTTGTTACTCTATGATACCTTCTCTGAACGAAATGCTCTCTGTGATGCATTCGTTGTGCTTCATAAAAGGCTGCACTTTCTTGAGATCAAATGTCCAGCGTTTTCCCCTGGCTTTCCTTGACCATCCGCCAGCGCAGAATGAATCCATTCGTTCCGTGCAATGAAGCGTTCCATGGAATTGTGTTCATTTGCGCTTGTGCACGCGTTTTACGCATGTTGAACTGAACCACATATCAAGAGGTACAACGACGGTTTTACTATATATGTGTATGATGTGCCATGTTAACTGCAGGACGTGAGTTTCTCGAAAATGCCCTGAATGTCTCTAATCCTACAGCCGTGAGCATACTTCCGTTTCATCACACGGAAGGGGACTTGGCTGGGCAGTTACATACTAGCGTCTCCCTATTCATGCCATTTTAACAGTAACATTTTAATTGGAAATGTTACAATATAGTATGCAATATGTCGTGGCGTAGACCTCAAACAGCAGCTGTGCAAAAACAAGGGATCTATTTCAATATTTTAATTTCCTGGAAAAAATTATAGACTGGCTTTAATTTCATTTGACACTTTTGAGACGATTCCATTGGTTCCATGGTACCAGGCAAACTAAATCAAACTTTCTCTCTGGCTTGTGTATTTAAAACAACTAAAAACGCAATAATTTGTATTTAAACTGCAGTAAGTAGCCTAATGCTAACGTTTTATTTAAACAACTCTAATGCCCACTTTGAATGTGAACAAATAAATGACTGATCATGATCGTATCCATTCACCCTGTCTCAGACGGACAAGCAATGCTTACTCACGCATGCCTCTGTGAAGGCCATGCCATTGATGTTGTGCTTTGGGTTCAGTCTCCAGGAATATCTCACACACACAGACAGTAACCAGGACAGGAGAACCCCAGTGAGGTTTATCCTTTACATGTTGGCAGTCCAAAATAAGCAGTGGGATGCCAGCCTGGGTGACAGAGCTCTGACCACATTATCCAGTCCTGGATAAGGAGCTGGCCCCGCCCAATCCTGCTCAGAGGAAAAACCCAAGAGGCTACTAGACCTGGGGCACTATGGAAAGAAAGAGTCAAGAAGCGTCAGTGTTGGAAATGGCCAAAGACAACTTGGTTGTCCGTCTAACCAGACGAGATCTGAACCCGAGTCTCCAACGGGAGGAACCAACCAACCAATCTTAACCATTACACTAAGAGGACAGTTCCACAGCACTTGTGTTGATGGCCGGGGTAGGCACGGCGTCGACTTCTAACGTGCATGTCTCCCTTCCCTGAGTCATATTAAACTTGGGAAATAAAATCTGTGAAAGACTCGGAGACATAAAACATGGGAATCACATGAACACCAGTAATACTCTACCAAGCCCCAATCAATATCTGAATGTCAAATCAAAAGTCACGGGTGGATAAACATGCTACCTTTCCTGTTATTTAGGTTGCTGGGAAAATAACTTGAATGTCCCTGGCTACTTCAAAGTAGATCATATTTCTGGCTCTGAACTGAATGTTATGATCATAATGCCAGGATGTATTTTCTGGTTACTAAAGGAAGCGAGATGACGCTGGGAAAGAGAGTAGAGTGATCAGAAACATTCAGTTCACAACCAGAAATATGATCTACTTTGAAGTAGCCAGGGACATTCAAGTTATTGTCCCAGCAACCTAAACAGGAAAGGTAGCATGTTTGTCTTCCCATTACTTTTCATTTGACATTCAAGATATTGATGGCCCTTGTTATTTTACAGAATAATGGCCAACTTTATTGCACTTGATTAAAACCTTTACCACAGTCACAAGAGGGCCAAACGCTGGTCAGGTCACCACCTCTTGGGGTAATTGATATTGAAAGCCCCCCTCCCAGGTCTGTGAAAATGCATCAGAGCAGGAGCAGTATGGTAATAACAGTGTGTTAGAGCTAGCCTGGTTGTTGTCTCTGTTCAGTAATAACATTAGATTCCTTGCCACTCTTGTCATTTGCCAAAGACGAGTGGGAAGGAGTGGAATGTTAGTTCTAAAGACTGGTACCCAGACTACGTTAGATCAGGGGAGGTATGATAACAACAGTGGGAGTTCAGGTATAAATCATTAAAGGCTTTCCTGTTTCAAAACAGTCTGATTTAGCATCATGACCTCTATGGCTTTAATGGCAACACTCAAACTCAGAGGGGGTTCCTCTCTAACTAGGAGGAAGTGGCCGATCAGGATCAGCTTGCCATAAACCAACCAAACCCATATCCTGCACAATGAAGAGGCAGGATGACTAACACAAGCACTGCTAGAAGGCCAACCCCATGCTAGGCAGGACACAACCTCCCCTGTCTATTAATGTCTTCTAAAAAGCTAAGAATTACTCTGCTAATATCCATCCCACCTTGCCCCAGGGTCCATCCCAAATGGCACCCTATTCCCTAGTGCACTACTTTTTACGGGCCCTGAATCTAGGAGCTGGACAGTCAGACCGACAGGCAGACAGGTGATGGTGGATCTAGGATCGGTTGTTTCTTTGAAGAGGCTGTTCTGACCACTGATTTAAATAAACACATTATCTATCTATACAGTTCTGGCTCAGTATACAGAGGAGGGAGGGACTTCATATCGTCTAATTCAACACACTTTTATCACTCTGGGAGAGTGAGAGAGACATCCACATGTTCATGTAGAGTTTATGAATGGGTGTGTTTGGATCAAATTGGCTTTTGACAACCGTTCAGCACAGAGCTGATTAGGGATGGAGTCAGTCAGCTCTGCAACAAGTTACAACACACTTTGTGAAGGACAATGGCAAACAAACAAGAATGTTGAAAATAGTGTTAATCCAGCAATAGTCATGGACATTTTACATTCGTCATTTAGCATCTCTAAATTATATTATATTAAATCAATTATCCACCTTTTAGCAGGTCTTTATTCTGTGGTATTGGTTGTGTTAAAGTTAAGAGGTAAAAACAAACATATATTAATCATTATTGTTCCCGGCTGTCTCGACAGTATTCTAGCTAGTCAGGTAACTGATGCAGTTAGTATTACTTGATCTTGCAGTATGAAGTCTTCATTCCATTTGACTGTCCCATCACACGAGAGCTGCATCAATGTGGTGGGATCCACTTCCAGTACTTTAGCTCTTCTTCTAATAGCTGGTGCCCATTTCAGTCAAGATCAACCTACAGTAGACCACTAACCAGAGGCTCTATGTATCAAACATCTGATCTAGAATCAGGTCTCCCCTGTCCAAATAATGTTTTTTTTTATTGTGATCTAAAAGGCCAAACTGATCCTAAATCCGCACTCCTACTCTGAGAAACACCAGAACATCAAATCTCACTCGGAAATGTATATTTCATTACAAAAACCAATGAACCCCATACTGAGTTTAGTGAGAGAGCACACCATCTAGTGTAGAGTTTAAACACTGCAACAGTATATGACGTCTCCCGTTCCGGTCATCGTATGAGACAGCTCGTAATACCGAGCCATTTATTTTCTTAGCTCTTCTTTTGTGATAGCAAAGTGTGTTTCTGTACAGTTTAAAGTCAAGTGTAATAGATTTGAATAAGTGTAATAGTTGTCTTCGTAGATCGTCTCGGAAATAATACTCCACTAAATGTTCATTAAAATAACACAATCAATCTAAAGTGCCACTGAACTACATTAACAGACATCTTGTTTTCCCTCATACACCCCTAATGAAAATACTGATACTATTCCTCTGTGTTGGTTTATTCACACGCACACCTTCCTGAACACTGACTGACTTCAAGATACTAGGCCTTCTGGTTGGTTAATACAAACTAACTCTGTTGCACCAGCCTGCTCTGAGCAAACCTATTCACACTACTAAACCAAGCTGAGCTGGTCTGGTTACCCATCCTATCCACCATAGTTACTGGAACATGCTGGAAAGGACATTATGAAAAGAACGTATGCAAGCCAGCACAGTACTGGGCCTGGCTTCTCGATAGCGATGGAATTTAGGCTTACGAGTGTTTTAACGATGCATCTTTCCTACAATGGCAGAAGATGTAACGCCACGCAGACAGAACGTTCGCTAAGTGTGTCGATACTGACAAGATTGAAAGAAATCGGATCAGCTTTCTTCATTAATATCTTACCTTAAAATTATTCCACAATACTGACGACAGATCAGCTAGTGCGGCTGCAAATACTGAGGCCACTTATTGTAATGCTTACCCTATAAATACATGCACTAAATCAAGATTTGACACATCATGAAATATATAAAGGCAGAAATTACAGATGGTAGCCAAATAGATAAATAAAACTAATGGAAATATAGGCCACTGTAGGCTATTTATATCTGAATGCAGTCATATCGGTTTTCATTTTAAGCATCATTTTGTCTTTTGGTTGTTTCTAACGATTGCAAAGGCATTGGCAACTCTATATTTGCAGTCAACATCTTTGTGAAGTTATCGGTGGTCACAGAGAGACAGATAAGCATCTTGAGTCTATGTTTAGTGGAAGGGGAAAAATAACACTAGCTGTTCTAGGAGTGATCTGAGGCAGGTGGTAAATAACAAGCGTTTTCAAGTGCAACTTTAGTAAGGATGGCTTTAGAAAACAGTTCAGAGATTTAACAATGCTCCTACGAAGGTTCTAACTATGAACTCAGCCTTAAGATGCTTTTGGGAAACCGGGCCCTGGTTCAGCACAATAGTGTGAAAAGAGTGTCTGTTTATCTGTCCTCTCCAGTAGAAGGATAACGTGATTGACCTTGTGAGAGTCGGTCGGTTTGTTTCTCTGTGTGGCAGCTGCAGTGTAGCTTGGTGGTAGACATGGTGAGCATAGCATTGAGTCTGGTTCAACCAGGCGTGCTGCAGCATGTCCCCTGTCCCCTCAGCCCTGCCAGTCCCAGGGGATGCACAAGTCCCCGTCCTGCATGACAGAGTAGAAGTGGGAGACCTCCACCCGGAGGCCCTCCATGAGGGGGAAGCGTTCCTCCAGCAACCGCCTGCAGCAGGGGATCATCTGGTTGTGTCTGACACTGGGCTCCTTGGACAGATTCCTCAGGGCCAAAGCCTCCAGGCAGTGGAGCAGTACCTCCTCCTCCTCCTTCTGCAACCTGGGGGACGGACACAGGTCAGGGTCACACACAGAGCACGCCTAGCCACACACAGACCGAGGGATAATCAATACAACAACGTACACAGACATGTAGGAAGTAGGAGGGCAGGAAGACAAGGTTGACAGACACTCACTGGTTCCTGTGTTTGATTCGTTGTCGGGCCTCCCAGGCCATGCTCTGGAGGAAAGTCTGTAGTCTGCTGGGCTCACAGGTGGCTGGGATGACGAAGTGACCCATCTCATGCAGGCTGGGGCTGGAGCGGTCACTGGGACAAAACACCACAGGTACATCATCAGTGGTCAGGGAATCTCTCACATGCCTCTACACCAGGTTCCCCTCTAGGCAGCCCGCTGGTGATTTCATTTGGCCCTTCCAAGTTCTCTGAGCAAAATAAATCAATAATAAGAAGAAAAAAGTTTTGGAATTGTTGTTGGACATAAAATACTAAAGTCACACAAAAAAAAATCTCAAAGTGATTTTATTTTAAGAAATCTCTTCCCAAGTATCCCCACACATAAATAGCAAGGCTTATGTGATCCTATCCCAATGTAATCAAGGTTTGAAATTATTCTGCTTTTGTCAAATACTATATCTATTTGGGATCCAAATTATTTATAACTATGTTCCGGCCCCCCGGCCATCAGGAAAAGTCGTCCCACAGCTAAATGTATACTGAACAAAAATGTAAACGCAACATGCAAAGTGTTGGCCCCATGTTTCAGGAGATGACATAAGATTCCAGAAAATGTTCCATGAACAAAAAACGTATTTCTCTAAAATGTTGGGCACACATTTGTTTGTTTACATCCCTGTTAGTGAGCATTTCTCTTTTGCCAAGACAATCCATCCACCTGACAGGTGTGGCATATCAAGAAACTGATTAAACAGCATGATCATTACACAAGTGCACCTTGTGCTGGGGACAATCAAATGTGCAGTTTTGTCACAACACAATGCCACAGATGTCTCAAGTTGAGGGAGAGTGCAATTGGCATGCTGACTGCAGGAATGTCCACCAGAGGTGTCGCAAGATAATTTAATGTTCATTTCTCTACCATAAACCGCTAATGTCGTTTTAGAGAATTTAGCAGTATGTCCAACTGGCCTCACAACCGCAGACCACGTGTAACCACACCAGCCCAGGACCTCCACATCCGGCATCTTCACATGCACCATCCACCTGGACAGCTGATGAAACTGTGGAGTATTTTTGTCTGTAATAAAGCCCTTTTGTGGGGAAAAACTAATTCTGATTGGCTGGGCCTGGCTCCCTAGTGAGTGGGCCTATGCCCTCCCAGGCCCACCCATGACTGTGCCCCTGCCCAGTCATGTGAAATCCATATATTAGGGCCTAATACATTTATTTCAATTGACTGATTTCCTGATATGAATTCAGTAAAACCATTGAAATGTTTGCATGTTGCGTTTATATATTTTTGTTCAGTGTAATTCTACAGACTGGTATTACAGTAGCATCAAAATCACACCCTTGAACAGGAATGTGCTGCATAAACAGAGTATTTTGGCCCACTGGTAGACAGTCGGGTACATGGTCTGTGGTGTGGGTGGATAGGGAAGAGTCTCTTACTTCTCCAGGGTCATGGCCAGACCTTGCAGGCTCCTGGGATGCAGGGCTAGGCGTCGGGCCAGTAGTCTCTTATGGAAGGTGTTGAGGATGCTGCAGTGTTCCTCTATAGGCTGTACAGGTCCCAGTCTCTCTATGTTAATTACCTGAATACCTCCCAACACATGGCTGATCCTCTCCTTCAGCCACTCTGTCTGCTGGAGCAGGCTACGGTAGCTTGGGAGACTCACAAACAGCTAGGACACATGTACACACACAAACAAACACAGAACATGAGCAACAGGAGAATAAAAAAGACTGGTCACTTTTCCAGCTGAAATGTAACATGTGCCATACTTTTGTCCATTGGTGATGAACATCCATTGTTCCCAGCATCACATGACCCGAGGCATTCATCCCTGATTGGTCAGTGAATATTATAGTGTGTCCTAAAAGAAAATAAGGAATGCATAAAGTAATTTACCATACATCATTTTAATTCACTCATCATTCTCTGTCAGTCAGGACATCTTTCAAAATGTCAACAGAATAGAACAATTGAAGCCCACTCTTAAGACAAAGACCCTTATTGACTCTCTTCCAGGTGTGTATACCTCGCAGGTTGAGCACAGCCTCAGGGTTCTGCTGGGAGAGACGGCTCAGACTCTGGAGCTGACAGCATCTGTGAGTCACTCCCCAGCTGCGCTGCCACCTGCAGGAGGGAGGAGGTATTGTCCTCAGATCAGGTGTTCAAGTGAGAGCAGAGATCCCCATCAAGATGTAACAACAGGAGGCTCAAAGTCTCCAGAACATTGATAATACGTTACTTTACTTCTGTTGTACCGCAGGCCAGTAGAACCCAGTCAAACAGTAACTCACTCAAACATGCACCCTATGAAGCTGAAGGGTCTATGCACTTTACTTCATAGGACCAGCACTGTGCATCAGAGTCATGTATTCGGCGCATGTGACATTTTGATTTTTACTATGCATCTCTGCACCATTTTCTATCTGCATGGGAGTTGGTGCACTTAATGAAACTCACCAATGGTTTCTTCTTCTATTAGAATGGAACAGCTGTTGTTCAGAGTGTTGATGATTACCTAATATCTTCCAAGGCAAATTTCTGACACAATTCCTTCTTGAGTCTCTTCAGCTCCTCCCGTCGAGGGACACTGGCGTTCTGCTTCTTCGTAGCCTCCTTCTCGTGGTTTCTCAGCCACAAGCTGCAGCAGAGAGACAACTCTTCAGACAGACCAATGGCTCGCTTGTAGAGCATGTCACTTCTCTCAAGGCATGAGTGGAATGAGCCAACCAGAGGAACGCAAGTACACAGGCAGTGACAAAGACAGCAAGATCATTTGTTTCTATTTAAACCCGTCTTCGGAATGCATCTGTGAATTTGAGTTGACAGTTAAAAAGTGATCAAGCTAAAGCAATGCTAATGTCTATGTCATTCTACATACATAAGAAGTTACCGTTTGCTTTGGCTAGGTAGTCACTATACAGTACCTTAGTGTGGGCTCTACTTTCTTGGCCTGCTTCAGCTCCTGCTCTGGATCTCTGAAGCCAGTGAAGCTGTAGTAGCTTTTGTCCCATTTGATGGGCCTGTAGAAAGGGTTCCCATGCCCAGCCACTGGCTGCTGGCTCTTGGGTGACTCTGAGCTGGCCTTCAGTCCCTTCATGTGCTCTGTGGACAGACTGCAGGACTTCAACACATCCATTACGGTGGTCAGGACATCCTTGGTCTGCAGAGTGAAGCTGACCGAACGGAACCCTGGGAAATGTGGTCAAATGTATTACAAACATAGTCAGTCACAAAAAAACATCTATATTGCAAATGGCAGCATGTTCTCTATATAGTGCACTGTTTAATCAGGGTGCATAGGGTGTCATTTGGAATGCATCCATGCATAATACTCACTCTCTCAGAGGAAACGGTATGAAAAAAACAAATGATCAAGAAACACCAATACTGTATAGTCTACATTTTAAGCAGGATAAAAGGACATTACCAGGAGGAAGGACGTCCTTCTGAATGTCTTCCTTCTCCTTTATTTCCCTGACATAAAAGGTGAGCTTTGTTGGTTGGACTGAGCGGGTCCCCGGTTTCTGAAGGTTTTCCAAATAACCATTGAGTCTCTTGAGGGAATTTTCATTCACTTCCTGAAGAGAATTACACAAAGACCGTTATGATTGGCAATTCCACGATAACAGAATGATTCTGAGGCTCATATTTTTCACTTTAAAAATGTCAAACAAAAAACAATGAATGCAAAGTTAAACAAACCATACAACTCTATGCACAAGGACGACTTTGAACAAATACCACTGAACATTTGACAAAAACACATTTACTTGAATAATAGTGCAGATGCAAAGTTTGGTAACAGAAGGACGGTTTATGCTGCATCTACACCGTTCTTCAGGTAAATGTGTTTTTGGAAAACGTTGAATGGAAATTGTTAAGTCGCCGTGGAATTTCCCTACGACATAATTCTATGATACATGGACATTATTGCTCTTTTGAACTACGACAGGACATAATCATTCACCCTTTCCCTGGGATGCTGGCCAAAGAAGTCTGGGTGCACTGCAAAGTAGAAAGGTCTCAGTGCATTGATAGCATCTGCCCCTGAAAGAGCTCTCTGATGGACCAAATGTGCTGCGACATGTCTGTTCACCACTCTGAAAAACAACATGGACCAGAGAGGGAGGATAAAGGGTTGTCACTATGATCACTATGAAGTCCAAAGGGAGCCTGCTGTGCATTACATCAGGGTCTCCCAAACTCAGCCCCCCCAGTGCACGTTTTGGTTTCTGCCCTAGCACTACACAGCTGATTAAAATGGTAAAATCTTGATGAGGAGTTGGTTTTTTGAATCAGCTATTTAGTGCCTGGGAAAAAAACATGCACCCAGGTGTGCCCCAAGACCAAGTTTGGGAAACTATGCATTACATCACTAACAACAGTGGTCCTTTTCACAAAATCAATTCTGTGTGCAGGTGATGATGTAAGTATGATAATGTAAGTACTATAGTGGGTTATTTACCTCATGGCACTTCGCAGGAGCGAGGCCACAGACATAGCTGTAGCTAGCTCTAGCTGGACACCATCAAATCAATGACTTGTGACATCCACAGGTGTTGATTCTCTCCTGTTGACAAAATAGGTTACAGATTATGAGCTGACTGACTGGTCCAAACTGACAAATCTTAATAAAGATTGTTGTAGCATTTATACTACAGCAGTAGCTAGCCAGCTAAGCCTTGGTTTGTGGGTGCAAACTCAAAATAGGTCTTATTTACAGTATCTTTGGCATTCACAGGACTAGCCTAAGGCAAGGCCAAGGGGACACATTGGAGAACACTCCAAACAACAACGCTATCAAATCGTCTGGCTTGCAAGTTCTTTCAGTTTATTCCAGCACAAAACTGAGTAATACATTGTATGACTTGTTATAACTAACAGATAATCACAACAACAAACAGGTTCAGCTAGTTTACCCACCTAGCTAGCTTCCTTGCAAGCTAGCTGTCAGCTGAAAATAAGCAACCACATTCAGACTGTACCAGCCACATGTCGATAAGTGTTTGGCTCAGAATTTATCAAAATTAACGAATACAGATTACCTTCTAAAGACTGCATTGCTGAATTGGTAGTATGGCAGGGATTTTTTTACATAGATTTTGAGTCCAACGTCAGCCAGTGGTCCATGCACAGCAATCAGACAGACAAAAGCAATCGCACTACTATACTAAAGCATCGATAGCTCTGATATGGACGTTTAATGACCTCTGCTGGTGACTTCTGCAGGTTAGAAAGCTACAATTATTATCTCGCGGATCATTGCACCTCTTCCAAAACGCAGTCCAAATTCAGTTTTTTCTGTATTTTGTATGATATTGTACAACAACAGCAGATGAAACTAACACCGTAAAAGAGTGATAAAATGTGATCAGTGTTATTTCCTGATTGTTGCTGGTTGAAAATACAATCTCCACCAGACCTTTTAATCAGCAGGTTTTGCATGGGTGAAGTTTTAGCTTTCCATGGTGACATCTACAGGTGGTAAATTAGTTAATAGACCAATAACAAAGACAGTTCCAAACCTCTGCCAATAACAGCTAGTTTTCGGGTTTTCCCCTTCCCACTCAGACCACTAAGTCCTAGCAAAATATTGCTTGAGAAACATTGGTTTCTTTTTGACCATTTTAATGGAAATCTATTACATCAAGGTTAATACCCAGACATTATTTGATAATGATATAAAAACGGCTGTATTGGATCTTTAACCAACGTCAGATTCTGATGGATCATAGATGTTCATTTTCTTCACCCACAAAATGATTTTAAGACATCTTCCTTACTGCCTTTCTTTGGCTTGTTTCTCAAACGTCACATTTTCCCTCCAGTCCAGGTTGTCCATCTGCAGCAAACCCTTTTAGTGCTTCATCATACCTGGGATTTACAGGAGGCTGCTGGGGGGAGGACAGCTCATAATAATGGCCAGAACGAAGCAAATGGAATGGCATCAAACACCTGGAAACCATGAGTTTGATACCATTCCAGTGATTCCACTCCAGTCCTTACCAATGGTAGAAAAAGTACTCAATTGTCATACTTAAGCAAACGTAAACATACCTTAATAGAAAATAGAAAATGACTCAAGTAAAATTCACCCAGTAAAATACTACTTGAGAAAAGACTAAAAATATTTGGTTTTAAATATACTTAAGTAAATGGAATTGCTAAAATGTACTTAAGTATCAAAAGTAAAAGTATAACTCATTCCAACTTAATTATATTAAGCAAACCAGATGTTTATTTTTATTTTCTATTGACAGATAGCCAGGGGCACACTCCAACACTCAGACATCATTTACAAATGAAGCATTTGTGTTTAGTGAGCCTGCCAGATCAGAGGCAGTAGGGATGACCAGGGATGTTCACTTGATAAGTGTGTGAATAGGACCATTTTCCTGTCAAAATGTAATGAGTACTTTTGGGTGCTAAGAAAAATTATGGAGTAAAAAGTACCTTATTTTCTTTAGGAATGTAGTGAAGTAAAGGTAAAAGTTGTCAAATATACAAATAGTAAAGTAAAGTACAGATACCCCCAAAAAACTACTTAAGTAGTACTTTAAAGTATTTTTACTTAAGTACTTTACACCACTGGTCCTTACCACAAGCCCTTTCTCCCCAATTAAGGTGCCACCAACCTCCTGTGCTGTGAATATCAATGGATTACATTTGTGGTCAAGTGCTTGTAAAATAAATCTATTTGGTTTGCTAAGTATTATAGTGTATTAAGACATTAGCAAAAATATATTTTGATATACCCAAATGCAACAATATAAAATGTAATGTTCAAAATAGAATCTATTTTACATTTCAACATACATTTTTATACAGTATTAAATTGCATAAAATATATTCTAAGAGTAGCGTGTTTTCTACCTCATTACACATTTGACAATACAGTGTATCCTTCATAGAGATACATTTCTCAAATCAGGCCATAGGATGCATACCTCCTACATTAGTAATGTGTAATTCACCACAACACACTATGTACAGGGTGTTTCCACATGTACCAAACACATACACTACCGATCAAAAGTTCTAGAACACCTACTCATTCAAGGGTTTTCTTAATCTTTGCTATTTTCTACAATGTAGAATAATTGTGAAGACATCAACACTATGAAATAACACATATGGAATCATAGTAAACAAAAAAGTGTTAAACATATCAAAAAATATTTGAGATTTGAGATTCTTCTAATAGACACCCTTTGCCTTGCTGACAGCTCCCACACGCTTGGCATTTTCTCAACCAGATTCATGAGGTCGTCACCTGGAATGCAGGTGTGCCTTTTTAAAATATAATTTGTGGAATTTCTTTCCTTCCTAATTCGTTTAAGCCAATCAGTTGTGTTGTGACAAGGTAGTGGGGGGGTATACAGAAGATAGTTCTATTTGGTAAAATACCAAGTCCATATTATGGCAAGAACAGCTCAAATAAGCAAAGAGAAACAACAGTCCATCGTTACTTTAAATCATGAAGGCCAGTCAATATGGAACATTTCAAGAACTTTAAAAGTTTCTTCAAGTGCAGTCGCAAAAACCATCAAGAGCTATGATGAAACTGTCTCTCATGAGGACCGCCACAGGAAAGGAAGACCCAGAGTTACCTCTGCTGCAGAAGATAAGTTTATTAGAGTTACTAGCCTCAGAAATTGCAGCCCAAATAAATGCTTCACAGAGTTAAAGTAACAGACACGTCTCAACATCAACTGTTCAGAGGAGACTGTGCAAATTTTTCATTTTTAATTTTACCTTTATTTAACCAGGCAAGTCAGTTAAGAACAAATTCTTATTTTCAATAACGGCCTAGGAACAGTGGGTGCCTGTTCAGGGGCAGAACGACAGCCCCTTGTCAGCTCGGGGGTTTGAACTTGCAACCTTCCGGTTCCTAGTCCAACTCTCTAACCACTAGGCTACCCTGCCGAATCAGGCCTTCATGGTCGAATTGCTGCAAAGAAACCACTGCTAATGGACACCAATAGCAAGAAGAGACTTGCTTGGGCCAAGAAACACAAGCAATGGACATTAGACCGGAGGAAATTTGTCCTTTGGTCTGGAGTCCAAATTTGAGATTTTTGGTTCCAACCACCGTGTCTTTGTGAGATGCGGTGTGTGTGAACGGATGTGTATTTCCCACCGTAAAGCATGGAGGAGGAGGTGTTATGGTGTGGGGGTACTTTGCTGGTGATACTGTCTGTGATTTATTTAGAATTCAAGGCACACTTAGCCAGCATGGCTACCAAAGCATTCTGCAGCGATACGCCATCTCATCTGGTTTGGGTTTAGTGGGATTATAATGTGTTTTGCAACAGGACAATGACCCAACACACCTACAGGCTGTGTAAGGGCTGACCTGACTTCCACAATCCCTCAACCTCAACCAAATTGAGATGGTTTGGGATGAGTCGGTCCGCAGAAGGAAGGAAAAGCAGCCAAGTGCTCAGCATATGTGGGAACTCCTTCAAGACTGTTGGAAAAGCATTCCAGGTGTTGCTGGTTGAGAGAATGCCAAGAGTGTGCAAAGCCATCATCAACGCAAAGAGTGGCAATTTGAAGAATCTCAAATATAAAATATATTTTGATTTGTTTAACACTTCTTTGGTTACTACATGATACCATTTGTGTTATTTCATAGTTTTGATGTCTTCACTATTATTCTATAATGTAGAAAATAGTAAAATTAAGAAAAACCCTGGAATGAGTAGGTGTTCTAAAACTTTTGACCGGTAGTGGACATGCTTGCAGATCTTTGGGGGAGGAATTTGGAAATTCTACTGCACGGGAACTTCAACTCTAGATTTATTTCATGATGAAATTGGTGTATGAATTATACGATTAATTTCCAATGTACCGTACAGTCTGAATGCAAATAATTTGACACAATAAAATACTCAAATCATTTGCAAAGATAATCATATAAATGACAAGATACATAACTGTAGTTGTTCACATGTATCCTACTTTATTATTGGAATAATGATGCAAAAACACTTTCACTCACAAACTACCACCACACAATGAAAACATACAATTCGTTAAGTAACGAATAACAAATAAAGAGTCCTTTGATGAGTTTAATAAAAGTATATAATATAAAGTGAAATAAAAGCAGCACCGAGGGATGCCAACAAAGCGTACTGATACTAAGACTGAGACTAACATCAAAATCCATGTTGTATTTAATCCCAGACAAAGGAATACACCCAGCCTTTCATTTGTCATGCTTTTACATGAACCGGAACACATTTCATTTTGATTGGTTATTCATTTCATGCTATTCCCATCAGCACTGTCCTCTCTCTAGTTGTACTACGCTCTGATAGTTCACTGATGTTCAATCCTAGTCCTAGTGTGCAGACACACAGAAGCTGTCATAGGGCAAGTCAATACAATACAACTCTACTTTAATCACAATTGAGAATTAAACAATGGTGGTTGTGCTTTGGGCCCATGCTCAAATGCTCCTCTTATGCCCCATTTTAATGAACTTCGACTAGTCTGTTTTTGAAAGACACATCCTCCACTAGTCTCGGCATGCATTTTGATCTGTCCTGCTGTGATCTGCTGCTGTGCCTTGCTGCCTGTGAGGGAGAGGGCTGGGCTCCGGGGCTTCGGTGCTGCGGACAGTGCTGTTGCTGTGCCTTGCTGCCGGTGAGGGAGAGGGCTGGGCTCCGGGGCTTCGGTGCTGCGGACAGTGCTGTTGCTGTGCCTTGCTG